>NW_009727851.1:0-39946 GCF_000703405.1 Apaloderma vittatum
GACTACACAACCTCTCTGGGCAGCCTGTTCCTCTCTCACCCTCACAGTAAAGAAGTATTTTCTTATGTTTGACTTGAATGTCCTGTTTTCCAGTCTGTGACAAAACTTCTCTGGGCAACCTGTTCCAGTGCCTCGCCACCCTCAGAGAAAAGAATTTCTTCCTAGTATCTAGTCTAAATCTACACTGTTTAAGGTTGAAATTGTTGCCCCTCGTCCTGTCACTACACTCTCTGAAAAAAAAAGTCCCTCCCCAGCTTTCCTGCAGGCCCCCTTCAGGAACTGGAAGGCCGCTATGAGGTCTTCCCAGAGCATTCTCCAGGCTGAAATGGCCCAACTTTGAGAAATAAAAAACTTGACAGACTACCAGTAAAATACTGTAACAGGCAGAAATAATTGCTTTCGTTGTGACATTTGAATTAGAAAGTGACAGTCTCTCCTGGCTGCACATGGTAAAGTCAAACCAGCTGTGTCACAAGATATTTACAGAGTCACTGGGTTTGAGGTCAGTGCCTAGTTCTAGGAGACTGGATGGTATTTCGGTTTGCAACTGTCTTATGACATGTCCTCTCTAGTAATTTGAAGTAGAAATTAATGTAGTATGCTTATTTAACACATTAAAAATATTTTTTTTAAAATTGTGTTTAAGTTGGAGGTCTTTTCAGGACTTCAAGACAGTGACAACAACAAACATATCCCTCTTAAAATGGATTAGGATGGTGAGATTTCAACAGGGAAAAGTCAAAACACCTATTCCAGCAGAGAGTGCTCAGGATGTCTAGGAAAGCAAGTGATAGGAAGAGTGAGGAATAAGAAACTGGAAACGAATTCTTCGTTCTCACCAGCCAACCTTCTTCCCTTACTCTCCCATCAGTCCAGTTTTGTGACTCTACAGTGAGGGAAAGCCAAGGTCTATGGAAGAATGCCTGACTCCTGCAGGTACTCAACCAGCTTGTTACAATTTGCCAGTAGTTTCACCTGACTAGCACATGCCCCCCAGAAAGCCTGTCAGCACACACTTCTATGGAACAGGCTGGGTCTGCGTCAGGCCCATAAAAAAGAGACACTCGCTTTAAATGTGGGATCAACCTTATGCAAGGATTTAGAATCCCAATGTCAACAGCCTGTATTAATGTAAGGCAGCAGATTGCCAAGAACTCTTAAAATGCCCTAGATACTTTTGTCTGCCTCTGTGACTTGGCTTGTGAGCACTTCTAAGCAGTATATGGAACTGAAGAATCTCTAAAATGGGTGTGTCACCCTTGTGCAAAACTTCATATACTTAATAATTAAGCAGTGAGATTGAAGAGAGACTGCTATAATTATTAGATTTTATTCCCACCACTCTGTATGAAAAATGTTTCAGTGAAACCAGGACAAAAGTCTAAAATGCCAAAAATTCCAAATTCTGAAAATTTGTAGTCCATCTTCTGAAGTTTTTACTGTTGAAAGTACATAGAGATCTGATTTGCAAGATCCAGACATGAATTTTACCTTTTGCTGGTAGGGCTAGCTACATAAATTTGGAAATTGGTCCGAGAATCCCTTTTTGTGTATTCTTAGGCAGCAATGCCCTGTACTTAATCTGAGATTATAAATAACATATACTGAGTGTCTGCAAACACTGGCGCAGGCACCATTGCAGAAATAGGGTATCTCAGAAGCCCAAAAGGTCTCATATTGAACTCAGCAGGACCTCTGTATCTTTGGGCTTTTTTACTTAATGAAAATGCTTTCTTTGTAGTTTTATGAACTTTGGAATTTATGCTTTTAGTACTGTCCACTTATAATTTAGAGACAGGATGCGCTGTAGTTGTAAAACTAAACAGATGAAGTCATGAAGCTGAATCTTTAAAGAAGTAGAGCTTTTGCTGTTTGATTCAGTTTCTTGCAAGAAAACCGTGCTTGTTATGAGTCTTAGGGTAAGTTTAAAAAATGCTTTGCAACATACACCTTTTGCAAAAAGCTGTTTCACTGAAGGAAAGGACAAGCGTGCTCCTTCCTTGTTAATGCTTTGTTTGTGAAGCAAAGCGCTAGGAGAATCCTATGTAAACCTTCCCATTAGACATACTTATTACAAAACATGGGGTTATCCTAATATTTAAATTTAGATCAGATTTGTCTATGTATTTTTTCTTTTTAAGCATTTGGGATGATTTATTGTGTGCTCCAATTTGCATCTGCTTTCACATGGCAAAGAAGAAGCTTACTGTAGCATCTGGAGGTCCATTCGAAAAAGAAATGTCCTGACCAGTCTAATTACTGGAGTAGTGTGTGGGACTAACTCATCTTCCTTTATTGTTCAGTCTCAATGCTAATAACGCCTTTGTCACTGAACAGCTGAAGAGTTCACAGTTACTCAAGCAGTACGAGACTGTAAGTTTGGGCTCCACTGACGGTTATAGTCCCGATATGTGTGTCATACCATGTTGCTTTACATTAACTTCCAAGTCATTGTCACAGGAGTTCCAGGAGCTTTCAGTGTGGAAGTAGGAGCCCTTTGGTAAATTATTGTTTTTTCTTCCAGGCTTAGCTGGTTCTTTCAGTGCTTGTGTTGGCACTGTTTCGTTACAAAAGCTCCCAAATTGTCTTTTTGCCTGAAAAAGTGAAGTTCGTTTTAAGGTTAATTGAAGATTATTTATGGATTACTAAGGAAGAAGTTTCACCTATTGTTACATAAAACTATGTTCTAGTTTGTATTTTGTCTGAATACTGTGTACCAAATCTCTCTTATATTAATTAAGCTATACTACACTCTTATGAGATACATTTTTAATATAAAGGAATTAATACCATGAAGGCTATTAAATACAGCAAAAACTTCAGTATGTTTTTTAATGTTATTGAAGACTTAAACCCATTTATTTTTAAGGAGTCTAAACTTATGTAATTCTACTTTCTTGAAAAAGAGTTTAGTCTTGCTCTCGTCTGCTTTAAGTGGATACCTTTTGTCAATGTAATAGGTAATGCACAATGCTAATTTTGTAATATCTGACTTTATCACTCATAACATTAAAGATTATATCACAGTCTTGAAGAAGGGGGTAGGCTTTTTTGTTTCAATAGTAAAATACTTTTGGTAAATAAGAACACTGTGGTGTGAAGAATTTTTTGCAAATGTGGTTATAAAATGCTTCCCTTATTTTTCAAATTGAAAAAAAATTATCTACTAAGTTTTTTCTTATCCCAGTAGTAAATGTATTATTTCACTTTAGAGTTGTACCATTCCCCAGCTGCTTTATGTCTGGGAGTTATCTGAATATTTTCAGGATTTTAAGAGGTACTTTTACACCACTGTGCTTTCCAGAAAGTAATATTAGCCTTTAAATGCGAGAAGCTTTGCCTACCCCTTCCTTGTCACCCTTCTGATACACCTTTTAATACTCCAGTCTGTGGTAAATTTGTCGGAGAGGAGACTAGGGAGCCTGTTTTGTGGAATTTGAAATGCTGACAAGTCTGTCGACACTGGACGTGCAATTGTCCCTCGGAGCTTACATCCAAGTTTGTTGTACCCAGCAGAGAATAGAATGTGGGAGAAGTTATTCTGAGTGCGTGTGCATGTGATTGCAGTTTCCAAGGAGACCACCTTCTTTGTCTGAACATGTCCAAAATGATTGCCTAATTGATCTCATCATGTGGGACACTCTGCCTGTCTTTCTATCTGCTTCTCTTGGGCGTTCTTTCCTCACATTGTTAATCAAAAAGTAAAAAAAAACACCAACAAAACAACTAAAAGTTACGTTTTGCTTGAAAAGAGCTAAACCAGAGCTGTTAGCCTGCCCAAGCAATGAGTTTGGACCATCCTTTAGTCAAAACCAGTTGCTAGAGTGTCACCAGCATGGATGTGAAACATGTTGTTGCTAGTATTTCTTCCCAATCTGTGCTATAACTTGTGCATAGATGATGCTAAGCGCTTCTTTGAAAGAGACAGCTGTTAATGCTACTACTGAATTTCCACTAATTATAAAATGAAAGGACTGGCTCTCTTTTCCTTCTCAAAGCTCAATAGTCTAGTTTCACTGATTAAAGAACCAACAACAAAAAATCCCCCCAAACACAAAAAGCTCAGGGAAGGAGATGTCAGTTAGCGACAGTGCTGAAAAGCATGCTGATGTGCTTTTTTTGTTGCTTGTGGTTTTGTTGGTACTGATGATTTGCTAATGAAAGCCAAAGCTCTTTCAAATTTAGTCCCTCAACACTGGAACTGGAAATGAAGAGCTCAAGTTTAAAAACATTCTTGCTAAAGGGAGGAGAAGATTGCAGAAGGCAGTAAGAATAAGGTGCTGAGGCAAAACTGGAGGTCACTGAATACTGCTATTCATATCACTCAGGAGCACGGGGGACTTGGGCCAATCCTCACGTTCTTGCTGAGAGAAGACACCTATTATCTTCAAGAGAAATTTAACCTGAACTATGGGCAGAATATTACTGAGACAGAAACTGAAATCGTTTCACAATTCAGTATGTAAAAAGAGTATTAAAAAGCACATTATTGGATAAATGTAGTAACTACTGAAAGAAATATTTTTTAAAATCCTCTCCATTGTTTTTTAAATAACAGCCCTTTTCCCTGCGAATGTAGTCCTTAAAAAAGATGAACATCAGTTGCATAGCATGGTTTTGTTTGTTTATTTGTAATCAGTGTCTGTAGTCTGTGTAAAACTGGGGAGAGGGCATAGTCTGTGTCAGTTTGTCTACAATGTGTCACACTGGGGGTAAATACCAGCTGGTACATGAAAAAGGTCCAGGCAAATGTAAGCCAACAGAAGTAAGCATGGACAGCTTGAGGAGCGGAGTCTGAGAAAATAAGTGGAGTTTGCAGCAGCCACAGCTCTCAGCTTTCCTGGTGGCACTTGTTGGATGGAATATGATTAGACTATCTCTTGAGAAGAGATCTCAATGACTTTTAGAAGCCAGTTCCTCTCTGCCTTTACTGTAAACCAGAAAGAATACTTTCACAGACCTTTGATCTTGCCGACTCTTATTCCTGCCTCACTTTACTCATGCAAGCAGTGCTGTTGAGCTGGTGGGTCCAATTAACCATGAGTGAGCATCATTAGAGTCTTTGCAGTCACACACGACCTTAGCATATGAGGATTTCAAAGTAGCAATTTGCAGGGTTTACAAGGCTTTTTGACAGAGAATATTTTCTTTGTGTTTCATTAAGAGGAACATTTAGGCAATAAGCGTCTTGAGGACAACTTAAAGTACTAAGAAGTCCAGGGTGGAGCGTATATAATAGTCTGAGACCATTAGGTGGGACAGAAGTGGATGCTCTAAACCTGAGGGAAAACAACAGTTGTGGTCAACACAAAGCTTCATTTAGAGTGGCCTGTTTATAGAATGTTGTGCTGATAGGAAGCCACGCTACTGTAGCTATTGGTCCAAAATGCCTGTCACAAGCTCTAGGGAAATTCCTGGGCTGTATTTAATTAAAGCATGATAAATGGTGCATTTGAACAAGTAAGTCTCTTTCCCCTTTTTTCTCTCCCCCCTGAACTTCTGGCCAAAGCCTGAGGCCACTTTATATCTCTTCTGTTCTGCAAGAGTGATTTGAAGAAGAGCTAGCAGGACGTCTGACATTTTAATTTGAATGTCTTATGTTTTAGCTAAGAGAGAAATAAAATTTGTAGCTACACGGGATTTAGTTTTATTTTTATTTAATGAAAATCTCCTGTTGGAACCTACTCGTGTTTCGTGCAACCATGGTACTGTTGAATATAGTTCATCTTACAAAGGCTGAGTTGTGAGGCAGCATTTCACAAAGTTTTCTGGAGAGACCTGTTCCCTCTGGGAATTGACAACATGCAGCGCAGTGGCAACAGGGAGAATACTTGCAGAGGAGCAGAGGAACTGCTTCATCCTGAGATTGACGCAAAGAAGTAGCTCTCACATCCAGTGCATGCACCTGCACCCACCTGACCTGAATGAACAAGTCTTCCAAATGACACGTGCCTATATTTGGAATATGGCATGTTCAGAGCGTTGCACAAACAGAACTGTGTTTATTTGATATTACAGTAATTGAATAAGCATTTAGAATAACCTTTTCTGACTCGCTTGATAAAATACGTCTTTCTTAACAAAAGTTTGAGGCCTGACAATTGGCTTTTAGCGTTCGTTTGAAGAAATCCGGTTTCTCTATTTAATGAGATTCGACTGGTTTTGAAATATGGAGATAACGTGTCAGTGTGTTATTCAGACCACTAAGTCAGGAGTGTATTGGCACAACTGTCCTGTCACTTGTGCACAAAATACTGAGCTCTTCAAACGTACCTGCCTGACTTCTGCCCTTGTTTCGTAGCTGCAAGATTAGACAAGTTTAAACTTTTCTTCTCTACTGTACCCTCACCTCCCAGTCATTATCCTTTTTTTTTCTTAGCTCTTCCTGCAGCCAACTACCAAAAGATGCAGGGCAAGGTCAAGCTCTCAAAGGGTGCTTCTGACTCACAGAAAATGTATTTATTCGACCAGAGTACCAAATCAAAAATCTTTAGTTAATCTACTTCCTGACGTTACTGTGCTTTCCATCTTTCAGATTTTTCCGTACAGCATTCTGTGCCAAACTTAGGCTGACCCAGTTCAGCAAAGCCTTTCTTGTGTGAATGATTATTAAACTGAAGTTAGTGAGCATAATCATGTAAGTAAGAACTTTCACCTAAGGCAAATTATTTTTGATTGGTATTTTTAAAGTTAAGTATATTTGGTGGGATCTTGACAAAATAATCCATTTTAGGAATCTATTTAAACTAAAAAGATTACAAGATCTCTTATTTTTTCAACTTAGCTGATATACATATTTTGTATTTGGCATGTACTTAGCTTTTGCAGAACATGATTTCCATTATGGTGTTAATTAAAAAGAGTGAGCTTAATTTTTTCAGTATTAAGAGGTACTTTTTAAATTCGATTAGGACTGGAGAGCAAGCAGGCAGGTCAGAAAATCAAAGTATTGAGTTTTTATGCGGCCTGATGTCTTTCAGAAGTAAAGCAAGCTGTACACAAGCACATAACAAACACTAGACAGGAAAGCATCAATGGAATTGTCATTCTTCCTCATACACTAGAAGTAAGAAAGATTTTGAAGAGGTAGATTTGAATTAGGTATCTCATGCCTTTTTCTGTATTTTGACATTTTATTTCTCCTTTTACTGTATATAATTCTTTCTGATTTTATAGGTCTTTCATGTCATTTTCTTTTCTTTCCTTTCCATAACACTGAAGGCTATTCACTTTAAATATGGGGTCCTAATAGAATGTGGAGCTGAGAGAACATAGTACGTTAGTCATTTTACTACATTTGACTATTTTGTCAGCTTTTTCTCTCTCACCTGATATCTTGTGTAGAAAATTACTGTTTTCGTACATTGGAATGTTAAAGTACTGCATTTTCTGACTTGGGAAATACCACATATGTGCATTCAGACCTTTTTGGCTCCTCTTAAAGCTGTTTTCCACTGTCCTGAGAGTGTAAGTGCTAGGGGCAGGGCCTTTTGATCAGCCTCACTACTCAGACACAGACAAGTCAGTACATTAGGGCAGCTTTTTCTCACTCTCTGTTTGTAGTATATAAACTTTTCCAATCTCATAATGAAGTCGAAGGGTATAACTTCTGCAAAATACAGAGTATTAGGAGCCAGAGGTGTGTTTTCTGAGACCTCACTTGGGGTGAGTATTAGCACTGTATGATCTTCTGCTCATCTAACAGAAAATTATGATCCCTGACAGTGCTGATAATTAATTTAATTATATAATCTATGACATCACTTGTTATATTGCCTTCGAAAATCAGGTGTGAGATTAATACTATTTTGTAGACATTTAGAAAGTTAAAATGAAAAACTAATTCTCAAAGTTATTCTTTCTCCACTTCCCTTACATTTTTCTAATCTCAACATTTCTAAAGAAACATGGGAAACAAAAGCATTTCTAATGTTATGCATATTCTGGTTTTGCTAGTCCCAGGACAATGAAGCCTAACATTTGGAAGTAGATGTTTCCATTTTAGTCTAGTAGAGATTTCAGAGCTATTTCTATATTTGTCATACCAATAACCAGTCTTTATTTTATTGTGCTAGATAGAGTACAAAGAGAAAAAAAGATGATGGATGCTTTCATTTTTTACATCATTTTTTTCCCCGCTCTAATACCTCAGTTTTGCAATTGATAAGATTCTTATGGCAAATTCACACATATTCCCTGGTGAACATGATTTTGCCCGAATCTTCCTCTTATGTGTACAGGACAAGAAACTAAGTTTGTCTCACTGGCTCACTCAGTCCTTTGTGGAAGTAGGTGGTATGGGCATGAAGATGGTAGGAGTTAATTAAGAAATACAAATTGGAGCACCACCACTACCAAGTGAGCTGCTGCCAACGGCCTCTTTGCAGGTTTTCTATTTAAGGGCAAATGTTCTCTGCTTTGTAGCCCAGAGTCTTGGTTCTCAGTTGTATATCTTGCAAGTTTACTGCTTGGCATGGCCCTAGTCCTGGCAGCCCTGCTTTCCTTCTAATGAATACCCTGAGCATACAAGTGGAGAGGGGGCTGCAGAGCACATCAGCAGTGCTCCTCAAGCTTGGATGACCAGGAAACTAGGGTGTGCAAGACTGTCCAACTACATCTAGGCATGTTGCCTACTTTTTTCAGCTGCAGCGCTGCTGCTTTTTGGCAGCTAAGACTCTTGGAGGATAACTCTTTTGGTGAACATCATCAGGCTAGCTTTGTCCTGACGTGAAGTCAAGAGAAGGAAGTGCTTACTTTTTGAGTCATAGTAAGGAGATCATCTATTTTTCTAAGTAGTTTAGGAATGACAGTTTATCCTCAGGTGCAGACATACAGTGTCCTTACATATGTATGTAAAAACCTTTGTACAATATCCATAAATGAAACGTTTTTAGTCATGGACTTTTCACTGTGTAGCTGGTTCTTCAATACATGATCTCTGGAAGAGCTTTCACAATCTCTTCTAGGAACTTAAAGTTACTCTTAACAAGGCACACATACACACACATACATCTCTGCCAGGGAGCTATTTCATTTTTTTGCTGCTGGCATATGCGGAATTTCTCCCCCAAATTATTTTGGCCAGTTGCCCAGGAGTCAACAACAGTCAATGGCTCAGTGGTGTGTTTAAGATCTGCATGAAACAAGTCTTTATGCTGTTGGAAAGGAGAAAGTCACAGTTTTTGGGACACATGGCACTTGTTACTAGTACTCTCTAGAGAAAGAGGCTTAAAATCGTAAGTTTTGCACATTAGAAAAAAAGCTAAGCTGGTTATTATTAGTGATTTTTTAATATATTTCTATTTTTCCTTTTACCTCTGAGGGTTTTGGAGGCAGACACACCATATTGTAGGACAGCAGAGAGAGAAAATAATAACACTCATGATATTTTCACTGTATATGCAGAAGATATAATGATGTTGTGTGTGTGTGTTGATGTTCTACTGGCATTAATTTCTCATGGTTTTTATTGGTCTGGGTTTTAGAGTTTAGGGGTCTTGTGGTTAACAGGACAATAGAGATAAAACAGCTATATCAGAGCATTTCTTTCTGTGTAACTCCTGCAGTATATTTACAGTGTGCCCATAGAACTTACTGTATGAATTACATCTCTTCCATCTTTAAGCACAGAGCAATGAAAAAGACTTATTTATAAACTGGATTATAAATATGTACAACATTTTTCATGAAGGCAGCTTTTTTACCCACTTAATGGGAAGTAAAGGGATAAAAATTAATAACTGAAATATGGATGACAATCCAGTGTAGATAGTGATTGTTTTCCTAAATGCCTTAACAAAAAACTCAATTGTATGCGGAATTCTATACTGAGGAGGCAGGAATGAGCAAGATTTTCTTCTATTTGTTTGTGTCTTGTAGAAGCTTTTCTTCGTGTTACACAGCAGAGGATTTTGGCCCATGGAGCTCTTTTTAGAAATGCACTAGAAGCTATCCCAAAGTTTTAAAGGATAGTAAAACATTCCTAAGTCTCTGCCTTGAAATTACAATCATACAGTAGGATGGATGCATGAAAGTAATCAATATGAATGGAACTGCCACTAGAGAAGTAACAATCTTGTAATTTTATTACATGTAGCAAATTCTGGCTGTAGTGAAATAGTCCTGTAGTAAAGTAGAGAGGCTATGAAATCAACTTTTCTTTAAAGAAGACATGAAATAATGTTTTCCTCCATCCTCAGATGTCAGCTTTTTAAAACTGGGGAAGAAAATCCAAGTGTAAGTGAAGTAAACAGACACTCACGTAGTGAAACAATTGGCTGCTCAAGTCCAGTATCAAAACAGAAATACTGTGATACAAATGGTAGAGTACCTATGCTGTACCAGATGAACTTCAGTACCTTTTGTATGCGAATTATTTTATAAGAGGTAACTTCAGAGCAATAAATGTGAAGAATGAGTCTTTTCTCATAAGAGTACGTCCTCTTCCTTTCTCAAAGACCCCACGAGTACTTGCATTACCTAAATTTTCTTATGCTTTCTTACTGTTGGCCAGAACAGAAATTCTATGTATAACTGAATAACTGAACGCCTCAGATGTTCTTGGCATTTGATGGTGTCTTTTACAAAACATTTTAAATGTTGAAAGCGTTTCTGTTGTGAGATTTCTCCTCCAAGTCAAAACAAATTTCTCTAAGTTCCAATAATAATCTGTTAAATACATTAATGCATGTTACTTTAATATAGTGCAGGTATTTGTTGTGGCCACTTACAAAAACTGGAACAGAAATCACAGATTAATACAGAGCCTTTAAATCTGTTTTATGATTTAGGGAAGAAACATATATTTTTTGCATGAGAGTAATAAATGCAAAGAAATGTGTGGCTAAGAAGGCTGTTGTTATATTTAATAGATTATTCCCCTTTGCATCAGGCAAGGCAGAAGTTGTCCTTGGAGGATTTTACAAAACTTGTAAATAATTTGTGCCACTACAAATATAGTTTGTGTAGCATGTTAGTTTGTGTTTTTCAATGTGATAGATCTGAATTCTCTAAATAAATCTGGCATGTATGCTCATCTGTTAGTCATGGCCATACTCTTGACGCTTTAGCTCACCAAGGGCTCAGTTCCCCAGTTTTTTTCCACTAGTGGTTTAGTCCCACATGATTTACCCTCATCTACATTACAGCTTTCTGAAATTTGATGGTGTTTGTATGCTAAAACCAAAAAACCCTAGAGCTAAGTATCTACAATATTCAAAGCCTGGAGCTGGAGCAAGATTTGCAAAACAGATCAACACCCAGAAGCTCAGTGCTTTTAAAAATTTAGCCACTCTGTTTCGTGTGTGTGAGAGCTGGGTGCTTCTGCAATGCAGGCCTTGGCTAAGAAAGATGATCTCCTTCAAAAAATTTGACCCTAAATGGCTTGGCAATATCTATATCCACTTATAGTGTAGAGCTCCAAATTCTTGAGTTGTCTGTTCTTGTGTTGGGAGACAGCCCCTCCTACCCAAGGGAGTGTGGCCTGACAAAAAGAGCATTGAGGTAATAAAAATAAAGTGCATTCCATGATCCCAAAATGGACAGATAGGAATATGTCTAGCATAAATTAACACTGCTTTTTGCTGGAAGAAATTATGCTGTGGAAGGGTGTTAGACATTTATCTTGTTTGTGTTGCTTTCTCTCATCTGTTTTAGACCAAAGAATGAAGTTCACAAGTAGCATGATGTGTGTGTGTCTATATATATATATGGAATATAGGGCTATTTTAATGCCTTCAGATTGAACCTGCAATTCACAAATAGAATATAATGAAATCATACCTTCCCTGTGACATGCTTACTGTAGTATTCTTCTATGAGGTAAAGTTAACCATCCTTCTTTTTCTCAGATCAATGCTATCAGTATTCCAACACAAAGGATACTGCTACGCATGAATGGAAGTAGAATATTGTGGCAGTTGATTATAAACCCTCTTACTTTCACAGTGAACAGAATTAATTTTTCTTTCTGTAGGCTTTCACTATTAAACTATTGTTACCCTGGTATCTGATATGCAGTCTAGATAAGTGAGAGAGGCTACATCTGGAAAGCTCTCGCCAGCATGCATGGACCTGATATCCATATGCAGTGATTTCAGATACATAAACAGAGTCTGGTCCAAAGCCCATTTTGATGTTCCTGAAGCACAACTTTGAATTGCCTCACATATCCATGTGTTATTTATATTCACACTAGAAATGAAAACAGGACAAAACATAAACGTAGTAGTATGGAAGCAACTCACGAAAAGCAGAATGGATAGTTAAATAGTCAGGCCTCAGAATGAAAAGGCAACACCAGGTTGCTATTATGTTACACAAAAAAAAAAATAACCAAAGAAAGGATGAATAAAATTTCTAGAACAGAAAGTTGTTGAAGAGGATATGTTCATAGCAATGTAGAATGTTTTTTCAGGCTTCTATAGTTTTTGAGAGTACTGGAGTAATTAACAAATAAGATCTCTGGTCCTTCCTGGAGCTCTCAGTTTAGCTAATGCCTTTTTTAAAATGGTGTTAATGCAATATAAAGAAATATTAATTTAGAAGGCAGGTAGTAGTCAACAGTTAAAACCATCCAGAAGATTGTCAACAGCAAGAGTGTACCAAGCATACATTTAGTTTCCGAAATAAAGGAAATGTGTAGGTAGATTCATTTTTGAAGGGTACGAATGTCTGCAAATCTGAATGTAAAATAATCAAGAAGATTGTCTGGACCACGAGAGTATTATTGTGCTAGCTTTTCCCAGGGACGGCAATAACTAAATAAATTCGTTCCTGGAATAAGTAAGGGAGTAACTCCATGTATTTACTTTGGAATTCAATTTGAGACAGTATGTGAATTTATTTTCTTTTGATTCAGTTTCTTCTAGCACAGTCTGCCACAACCTCAGAGAAAGTAATGTAAATTTATTCTACATTATCATCTGTGAGTGAACAGCCTAAAAATGAAAATGCTGCTCTTAAATGTGAGATTAATTTACAGTATTTTGTTAATGGCCATCTCTGCCAGGGAAATGAGGCATATCAAATGCACGCTCCCTCCCCCCTCTCCCATCACGACATCTACAGTTCACTGTGACAAACTGTAAGCTCACAAGGATGCGGAACAACCTAGGTGATTTACCGCAGCCTGAAGCGGGCGTGGGAAATGCCTCCCACTTCACAGCCATGCTAGAGTCTGCCTCAGCGCAGAACAATTGATGTGATTGTATTGCTTGGCTGTTCAATTCAGCATTTGGAGACTTCCTAATGACCCATTCCAAACGTTTTGGCCCGGGCAACCCTTTTGTACAACTAGGTATACAACTGCGTTGCTTTCCGTTTTGTGGCATTACAGATAGTATTCTTGTTATGCTGGTTTTGACCATATTTCTAGAAATAAGAGGGAGAAGCGTTTTACATCAATCATGAACTTACTTATGGGAATATTAGAGAAAGTATCTGAACACAAGAAAGCATCTTAAATTAACAGGATGAATAATCAGAAAGACTCGTCTCCCTAGTCACACACATATGAGTCTCATGCTAATTGTGCAAATCTCTTAACATTTACCCGTAAGTTCCTAAAGCTCTGATCTATAATTCATGACAACAACCTGATTTACAGCAGAGGCCCAAAACTGGGAGGATGGATCCTAATTTCATCGAAGGCAACAGCAAAACTTGAACCAATTTCACTGCACTAGGACAACACACTATCCCTCAAGATCCATCAGTATTTTCAGCATAAACCGTTTTTCATATCTTCTCTCCCAACATCATGTGATTCAAGTAGCAAACTGTAGCAATGGTGGCACCAGTGTAGTATTAATAATTAAAGACGTTTTGCTAAGTTAATGTAACAGGTCTAGGGCTTGCATGGATCTTTGGTCCAGCACTGACAAGTTTACACTGGAGCATCATCCCCAAAATTGACCTTTGGGTTGACTAATGAAGGATGCTTATGTTATATTTGGAGCAGAAGAAAGTATAGTCAAGAGGAAGAATCTTTAGATCTTCTGTGATCTGATTGAAGCGCCATAGGATTTCTGCGCTGCTGCCCATGCTGTAACATTGAAAATAAGAAAATGAGCTCTAAAATTGTTCTGGTGAGATGCAGCAATTGGTTTTTCCAAAGAATTATATTGTCTCCTTTGCTTTACAAAATAAGGACAAACAGCCCAAGGGAAACGCTGTGTATAATTTTATGAAGAATAACTTATTCTTAGAAAAACAGGAGCAAATGTAACTGGGAAAGCATTTCCTGGAAATCAATGCACTAAATTAAACTAAAAATTAACCAATTTAAATTTTCTTTAAAGAAAATACTGACTGTGAAACAGCAAAAGCCATAGATGTTTCATCAAATGCAAAACAAAAATAAGTACAGACCAGACATTTTACTAAAATGTGTTGGAACTATCAAATTTTAATGATCTGATCAGGACTGTTAAATTCCCCCCCTCAGGTTTAATGTTTAAATTAATGGGAAATTATTTCTTTTAAGTCAGCTGCACCTACTAAATATCTGTTTTTTATATCTAGATCCATGTTTTTATGTCTGTAATGATGTGTGACTTGATCTGACAGAACTTTACTGACACTGTTTTCTGGAGAATGCCTGCACACCCCAAATTCCGTAGCAAAGCCTTCTGTGGCACTCATCCTGATGGAATGCCTTCTCTCACTCTCCTTTCAAAATTTATCAGTCACTTGTTATACTTCTATCAGTTGTTTGTTTGTAATGTCCTGAGAAACATAGAGCCAATATAAGTTGTCCCTTCTATGCAAGAGATTTATCAAACGTACACAATTTTATATGGGCAGGTGACCACTCTCCAGGACTAGCTACAGTTTTGAGAAATGAAACCAAACCATGTTAACGGTAACAACCCAATCAAAAGCATTATTTCCAAATTCTAGGCAATTCTGGGGCTGAATTTGGGTGAAATCCTCCCTTATTTGTTTTACTTATTCTTTATATCTTGTCTTAACAAGCCTGTATGCATAGACCTAGATGCAGAATTCAAATCTTGTTTGAACTTATTATTTGAAGTTTTTATGCTGGAACAGAATACTGTACTGAGAGCAAGATTTGCTCTTTCTGCCCCACTGTGGGGTAACTCTCGTCTGTTCAAGTAAGGATGAGCTAAACTAAAACAGTGGAGGAGAAAATCTGCCAGCTCACAGGAACACAAGAACAGAGAGATTTTCTCACATTATCTAAGCAGACATATTTAAATTGTCTAGCAGTGGTACCTTTCTTTGTAAAGACTGGATACTTCCAAACTCAGAGCACAGAAAATTCGAAGCGTCAGTGCCTACCTGCCATGTGTTAGGTATTACCTCAGTGGTATAAGAAAGGCAAGGTAGTAAAATACAAAGAAGGGGATGAGGAGGTAGGGGATGAGGAGGCAGGTGGTTTAAAAACAAGCTGGTGTATAATCTGTCCTAATTCTGATTATACTAAGCTACAAAAACCCAGTGATCAGAAAAAAACGCATAATAAGGGGAAAATTGTGCCTGGCTATTTTATGGAAATTAAAGAGAAGCTTTTTTACATTGTAGTGTTTATGTGAAATCTGCCTTGGCAACAACAGATCACACACCGTTCACCAGCCTTACTGGTATGGATTGTGGTTGTCTAGAAGAGAGGAAACACTGTGGAGCCACTGAGATGTACAGGCCGGTAAGGGCTGGCAGCCCCTGAAAATGTTCAGCTGTGCAGGCACTCCTCTTGCTGCAGAACATCTCCTGCTTGGCAGTAGAGTCTGTAGATCAAGTCCTCCAACTCTGTGCTTTGAGCTTCTGACAAACGGGCATTTAACTGGTGCATCTGGGCACATGGGAACACCTCTTCAGCCCTGACTGTGTACAAGCAGGGCCAACCCTAGTCAGGACCCGTTTGGGTGGCGCAGCTATCTGTATACTGAGAGACCGTCACGGGCTGGAGTCAGTGTCGGTGAGCAGGCTGGAAGCAGCAGCCAGCCCCGTTTTAGATCTTAGGAACAGTTATCTTGGTTTTGAAATATCACATCCTTGATCTGAACCAAGGTCAGGAACTGAATTAAGGTCTTAGGGTCTGTTCTGATGTCTTTAACCAAGAAATGGTAGTAGTATGGCAGCTGTGAAGCCAGGGATAGAGCTTATATACCAAAAAGCTTATGGGTTTGATTTTTCCCCCTGTTAACTATTTGATCTATTAGTCCCTATCAATCTTGCCTTGCCTTGCCAACAACAGACTTCACCCTTCAGAAATTTTCTTTTTCAAGCCTCTGTTGTTTAGCATTTCTAACATAAAGTGCTTTTCAAGACAGCAGCAACTGATGCTCATCTAATGACTCTGTGCCCTGCTTTAGCCTTGGAGAAGGCTGCACTAAGGAGCTGGCTGAGGTAAACTCTGTGCCATTTTCATATAGCTGTGGGTGTTAAAATCAGGTAACAGCCTGCTAAACCTAGAAAACCGCTGGCCAAAATTTTCAGGACAGCAGACCTGAAATGTGGGTTTTCCAAGTTCATTCTTAAGCTTACAGGGCACATAAGCTCACCTTCTATGTGAGTGTTCTGCAAGTGCTCTGGTTTTGCTTTTCTCTCATCTGTGGCATTCTTATCTTGCTGAGGTTTTAACAGCATTCAGAGCATTCTGATTAATACACTTTTATATTATATCTAATCTCTGCTGTTGATGATTTCCTTGTCTGATATGAAGAAATTTATTTAAAGACCTCTTGGACTGAAAAGGTCATTTAAATCTAGATTCAGAGTTTGATTGAAACACCAACTGAAGTATTCTTGCAGAAGGGCAAATGGGATCACTGAAAAAATCTGCTGTTTCCAAAATTCTATGAAACTCTTGAGTTCCATGTAAGATGTGACATATATGTGAAGTATCATAGAAATTATACTCCTCTGGCTGAGTGTTCTTAGCATCTAATGTGGGCACACAAGACTATATTGTCTCCATTTATGAAAGTCTAAATGGATGTGTCATATCTTTCTTTGCCAGCAGTAAGAATTTTCAGTGCTTTTTAAGAAAAGAACATGGACAGGAGAAAAAGAGTGAAGAGAATGATGTTGTTTGCAACTACCAAATTAGCAGTTTTAGGTTGATGGAGCTGTTCAATGTGGCAGACCTTTTGGAAAATATGTTGTGTGCTACAGTTTATAGTAAACTCTAGTATGAATAAATAGCTGGAGGTTATGTGAGCTTAAAGCCAGTAGGCTGTATGTTCCATTGACTGAGCAGTACCCTGAACCAAGGAAGACTAAGACAGGCTTTTTTGTATTTGATTTGATTGTTTTGGATAGACAGGCTCTGTGTATTTACAACAGGCATTTAACAAATATGGGAGACATCACATAGACCTGTGTACCACTGCAATATCATAGCTAGAGATCTGAGTTGGGAGTTTAGCTTTCCATTATGTGCATGTTTTCCCTGCTTTAATATTTTCAGAGTTTAGCAGGATAAGCTGGGAGTTTTAGAGAAGTTATATGCTTTTAAGATGCATCTGACTCATTGAGTTCTTGAACTTCTGCAGGAAAAGACTTAAAAAAACAAACCACTGTCGTTTTTCACATTGAAACAAGTCCATAAAATATATCATTGTGTATTTTAATGTACATTTTAAAGGTAAACTTCTTTTAATCCATAGAAGAAATTTGTTGCATTACATTAAATCTAAAAGAGACCTTTTAGCCATATTTATGATTCTGAAGAACTGTGTGCTAGTTGTTTCTAAGCTAGAGTACTGGTAATTTGGCTTCATTCTTCATCCTTGGTTTCATCACATGGCAGAGTATTGCCAACCTTCTGCAACACTAACATCTTTGGTGAACACTGATGTAGCAAAGCCCAAGTAAGACAGTCAATGTCTTTCCTATTCTCATGTTTGCCTTTCTACATGCTTTAGCCCTGCAATTACTATAAATACTACAAATCCAGACAAATTAAAATCAATACTAATGCTGCTTGAAGAAGTATTTAAAAACAAAATAAAATTAGAAGATAAAAAAATCATGCAGCTGTGCCATGAAGAGGCAAATATCACTGAGTTTTAATGAAATATCTGCTTGTGTTTGACCGTTTGTAATTTCAGCATAGCAGATTTTAATTTATTTTGGGGACGAATCATTGCTTTATAACAAAAGACAAAGAATAAAAAAGTTCAGCATCTTGTAATAACTGTAGAGGTAAAGAATGCCTTCTGTCACCTCAGAAGACAACTCTTGTCATCTTGCCTTGCTCTGCTGGCTGTACAGGCAGCCCAAAAGGCAAGTCACAGTTGGTACCCACCATAGGAGTTGCAGTTCATGGGCTGAATTCCAGCCTGAATACCCTGTAGGCTGCTACAGGCCCAAAGCTCCCAAATGTCCAAGAGGGTCGACGATATGTATCTCCTTTCTTGAAGAACATAGCAATAATGGCAGATTTGTAGTTCGTCACCGGGAATTCCTCACAGATATGTTACTTCTATTTGGACAGTTCTTGCATCTGTCACTGCATATAAATCCTTTATTCTGAAGTGATTCCACACGTAGCTAAACTCCATTTTAAACCTCCCAGTCTACGCTTCTCTAGCAGTTTGGTCCAGAAGAGACTTCCCCCTTCGTGCTCGAATCAGTAGCCTCTTACAAGAGCTATGCCTTACCTTTTGCTATTAGGTGATAGAAATGTGAACAACTCTTTTTGCACTTTCTTTTAAGCTATTCTGGGTGGTAGTCCTCTGCACTTTTTCATGGAAACGGGAATGTTTCTGAAATGATTGTATATCATACATGCTTTAAGGGGAACTTGAGACAAATCATAGAATCATAGAATCATAGAATCATAGAATTATAGAATCATAAAATCATAGAATGGCCTAAGCTGGAAGGGACCTTAGAGATCATTTTAATCCAGCCTCCCTGCCGCCAGGGACTTAAAACCCTGTTCTTAAAGGCCAGATGTTGAAAAGGTTTCAAAAATGTATCCACCATGCTTGGAATCTAAGAATTTAGACACAATCAATTTTGTACATGCAAGTAGTTTGATGAATGCAACAAGACTAATGGCAGCTGCTTTGTGGGACTAGTGCTCTGGCCTGGATTCTTTCTGCTTTAGGGAGATTAGATCTAGGGACTAAATTAAAGTGCCAGATTAGGAGTTTGCTTGGAGTAGGCTTCCAGCACAGTCATTCAATGCTTTGAATGCTCATCAGGAGGTGCCCCTTTTCTTTTTTCATTGCTTATATACACAGGCTTGGAAAATTAAGTGTCTGGATACCTGAAAATAGGTGAGAGAAATTAGATACCTGATTTATCTGGGAGTGTTAAGATGAAAATTATGTACCTCGCCTAATGAATGTTCCAGCAGTGCAAGCACAGGATGAAGTCTAGGGTCAGACTTAATCAGTAATGACTCTACTTAACAAACAGTGGGAACGCTGAGAGACATGCACCACGTTTCCCCTCGGTTACTTTGCTCTTCTTCATCACTTTCTGTACAGGGAGTGAGGCTGCTTTAGTTGTCCTTTGGTGGAAGCAGACCAAGGGATGGCTACTTAGGCCCATTCAATCACGGACCTGTGTGGAGTCAAATAAAATGACAGCAAGGACATGAATATATTCAAGAAACGAGCCATCCACTTTCCTATTTTAACCCTCTCACAAGATTTTTTGTACTTGAGCAGGGCTTTTACTCTGGATGCACTCTATCCCAAACTTAGTTCAGTTGTAGTGTGCAATTCGTTAGCATGCAACCTCCTTTTTTTGGACTTTGTTGTTTACTATAGGTTTGCTTTTAGGGCATGAAATTTGATGGCTGAAGCCTGATCTGACTTCAGACAATGCAGTCCCTGATTTTTTCAGTTGCTAAATGCCAGCGTGTCTTTAAAATTGTGCACTCTTCACTTTAATAGTTAAATAATTTTAGTCCAAATTACTTTTTTATTATGGCATTTTAGGTGAAGAAGTATGAAGAAAGATGGCTTTTTTCCTGGCACGGTCTGCGTTTTATGCCTCCGTCAAGTGCTTTTCTAAAGCTGTTTTTCCCAGACTGTGTGTTTTGCATGGGTGGGACAGTGGGTTATTGTTAGCCTGTTAGACACAACTCGGTTTGAATACCCTTCAGTAGTTTGTGAGGCAAGTCAGCTCTATTTGCATTTGTTCCAGTCACAAAGGTTTATAGGTCAGCAAAGGCTGGCTGGAAAAATTCAACATGCCAATGCACTATTCTTCTATGGTTGTCAGGAATTCAAACGCGCTGGTTTTTATATTTCTTCTTGGTCATGAATATATGATAGCACAGTCTGAAGTCGCTTTGTTTCTTTGGAGCTTGGTACCAGCTGGGACTAAGATGGAGGACGTGACTTGATGCCAGCTTTCCTCCCTCCCCCCCTCTTCTTTTGCCCATACTAATCAGCAGCAAATCAAATGTCAGTACATCTGGAGGCAGTGAGAGGGCAGTGCTCACCAGTGCACTGTATGGCTGCTATTTCTTTTTTTTTTTTTCTCTTCTGTGAAAAAGAGTCCAGCTGAATAAAAGATGACATTTGTCCTTTCACAGAAAACATTGCATTAACTTAATCTCCCTTCTGGTTTGGGTTTGGGTTTTCTTCTTTTCCTGTTTTGATTTAAATACATTTGGGTTACATCCTGAAATGTTTCCTGCTTAACTGCATGCAAAGGCTACGTGGAGATCTTCATTTGTGCACGGACTGACAAAGGATAGGCATCTTTTAGAATTCAAGACCTCCGAAGCCGTTCATATAGCTTTAATGGTTACACATAAAGATATCTGATGAAAACCATCTTGGGATATCGTCAATAACCTGATCTATCAAAAACTAGCATGCCAAAGCTTCAAATCTGTATAAAAAAGAACAGCTTCCCCAAAGAAAGCTTTCCTTAGCTTTTTCATCTTCCAATTTTAGAAGAGGTTTGGCCTTTTGCAGTTCTTAAAATGAAGTATATATCTACTCACTGTAATTTAATTCCTTCCAAAAGGCATTTTGAATTTTAAACGGTGTGTTTGAATACATCCTGAGGGATACTGTTCCAGGTTTGTTAGGAGCTAACATCTCATTTCCAGCCTAGCTTACTGTAGCCCCATTACTCTGAAACCAGTAAACCCTTCTTGAGCTAGATTTATTTAAAACTCAGTTGCAAAAACTGTTTGTCTTTATAGTTGTTTCTTGAGAGCTGAGATTTTTTCTTACAGAAGTAATAAAACACACAAGATCTTCTTTTAATATCCTCATTGAAATGCAGACTGTGACCTTTCCTGGTCTGTTCTAAAGAGACTTTCCGCAAAATACGGACTGTTTAGAGTAAAAGGCAACATAAGCAAGGAAAGGTTGCATCTGTAAACTAGAGAGGCAGCAGCTAAACCTCATATTGATGCCTCCATTTGAAGCAGCCAGGGAGACCCGTTTACTTTTGAATGCACGACTCGCTGCCAAGTTGGCACCATCTTTCATGTTTATAGATTTAAATTCAGCACATGGCTTTAACTCTTCAGCTGCACTAGCTGCAAACAATTACCCCAAAACAAATGCTTAGGTATAATCCGTTCATTGTCTTACCCGTGCCAAGTTGCATCTGACCCTTAGAAATACAGTTGAGGACATTATTTTAAAATGCCATATTGGGTAAGACACATGCAAGTAGCAAAAGCATGTTTTAAATGGAAATGTTTACAAATATTAAACCTCACTGTGAAAAAGCATCTCGTAAAATAAACATTTAAAAAAATCACGTAACATACTAATGGGAAGATACAGTGTTTAACAGATGAATCACTGAAAAAGATTCCACAATTAGAATAATACTACTAAGCAACAAAAAAAGCTGTTTACGAACCTCCTTTCTTAGCCTACACAACTACTAATCTAGTGCAAACAGCATAAAATTGTCAGTAGTTGGAAATTCATGTGGGAAGAATATTTTATAATTTGGGTTTTTTAATTTTTAACTCAAAAACCCCCAGTTTTATCACAAGATTGCTTTAGTAAATACATATTTCAGTCAGTTTTGACTATTTTAATAGGCAAAAATATCTTGCAACACATAGAAATTAATTTTTAAAACACAACAACTATTGATTTATTAAGAATGTTTTCAGCAGTTAGATACATATTGGTTTGTAGCTTTAATACATTTAGTAAAGGAGCAATAACAAGGCAGCTGCAAATGTAGTCATGCTCTGAAAACAAATTTGATTCTCAGCTTCAAAATAGGCAAGTAAATATTAAATACAGTGATGTGGGTGACTACTCTCCATACAGTGAAAGTGTAGGCTGAATCCCATCAGCTCCAGTCACTGCTAAGGTTTGGGTCTGGACAAAGAGGCAAGTAAATGCAATTCTGAAATTTTTGTCTGCAGGCCTTTATCCCAATCAAACATTTTTTCTAACTTGCTTATATGCTTCGTATTTAAAACCATCTCAGTTATGTTTCTATTGGATACATAGATAACCTTTGTTAGTAGCTGTATTAAATCATATTGTAATTATAACAGTGATTTTATATTTTTTTTGTTACTACACTAACGTATTTTTCCCAGCAATTTGCAAGGCATCAAGCACTTTGCGTGTGACAAAACAGTTCTTTCGTTCACTAATTATTTCATTTAGCATTAACTTCTGGATGCATGCAAGTAGTGACCTATCTGTAAAGCATCCAGTGTAATCAAAAGGTAATTTGATAAGTCACAAAGCATGTCTGCACAGTCATGTATCTTTTCTGTGGTTTTAAATATTTTCATAATCATGGATGCAACTGTGCATGTTGGAAGCTCTTTGTAGCTAGCTCTGAAAGCAGAGATCAACAAAACATCTAAGCTACATTACAAACATGTAAATATATTCTGATTTTAGATTAAGAAAATTTTCACTTTCGGTTTTCCCTCAAATCCCGTTGAGTGTACTCGTACAGTCTACACTTTCAGAACAGCTTTCTGTTTGGCAGTTACTTTACTCTTAAAACTCAGTCATTCTTTCATAGTGCATCAGATTTACCAAATTACTAATTTCTTGGCATTATTCTTTTAATTCACGCGTCTGTCTGTCTGTCTGTATACACACGTATGTGCTCTTTTGAATTTTTTTTTAATATTAAGGAGGTGAGAAGCACACAGATCAAATAGTTCTATATTCCATAGTGATTCACTCACTGTAGAACACAGATTTATTTTTATTAAAATACACACTGCTTCTGACCTAGTGCAAAACATAACGTTATTTGTACAAACACTGATGTATAAAAAGCAGCTGTTACGTTAGTTCATGCTTTTACTTAGGTGGGTTCCATAAGCTTCTAAAGCCCTTGAATCCCTTGTAAGTGAAAGCAAAAGGTGCAGGCAGAGCTAGGATGCTGTTGAGTATCCTGGACTGTAGTGAATTCTTGGAGGGTTGCAGCCTTGATCAGTAGAGGGATTTTTTTTATTTGTTTGTTTGGTTGGTTTTATGCAATTGATTTTGAATAGGGGAGAGAAGAGATAGAAATTGCTTACTGAGATTTTCGTGCCACAGAAAAAGAGTGAGAAGTCTACTGACATATTGCAATAATTTTGGATGAAGACAAAATTTTGGATGAAGACAAATCCTTTAATTAGGTGTGTGCAGCATGAGGACATTTGCAGAGATCCATTGTTAAAGTTACTGTGAGCTTTTCAAGAAATAAAAATTAAAAAAAACTTAATAAATCAAGCTTTGAGGGTTGCTTTATTTTAAGGTGGCAACTGAAGAGGAGATGGGGTCTTCTTATTTCCTTCTTTGGGATTCTTCTCCTTGTTCCCCCCTTTTTATTTCTTCTGGGTTTTTTTGGGACACTGATTTTATCCCTGAGAATCTCTCACCTCGTGGTTTTTTTTCTCCTGTTAGCTCCGCAACGGGGCTGTGTTCAGACTCCGGAAATATGCCTACCCTTGCTTTGAAGATGTAGGATGCTTTTGATATTTCACCAGTAGAACAAAAGTCTATTTTCCTCATTGTGTCATTATGCAATTTAGAGACGTTAAGAAAAGCCAGTGAACATGACAAGTATTTACATGCCCTGGTACTGCCAACAGCCTACTGAGCTTCATTTTCTCCAGGCGTGTTACCCCTCTCCCAGTGCTGATCCCCACCACAGCTTGTCCTTCTTCCTCAGCTGTGTACACGACCCCTCCCCAGTTTCCCTACTGAGCTGTGAGAGCCTGTCATTGTCTGCCCGTCTGGATATTACAGTGGCAATTTGCTCACATGGATGCTGACTGATCCCAAGATCTCTTGGGTACTCGGCTTGCGTTGCATTTCCTCCCAAACTTGAGTCCAGAACCGGATGGTATGGGTCACAACCAAACTGGAGTTTGCAAAGGCTGATCACTGCTGGAATTTTTCTGTGGTGGACGGTAGAAGGGCTACTGGCAGATTTAAGCTGCCAGGTCTTAGAGGAATTGTCAGGAAATCTCGTCTTCTCCATTCACCTCTCACTATGACTAAGGCACAGTGGGAGAAACTTAGAACAAATTCCATTGACAAACAGAACTGGGATCCCTGCGAAGGAGACATATTCTCCTCCTGTCAAGTCTTTGAAAGATCAGAAAAAACTCTTGCTCTGATTAACTCCAGTGTACCCTCTTCCATCCCCAGCTTCAGGACACACTGAAAGTAATCCTCTTTACTCATACTGGGAAAATTATATTGAATAAGCAAGGAACATGCCTGCAGCTAACGAAGATTTTCCACCATAAAAAGTCTTGATTATGCTTTCTGTGCATATGGGCCTCAGCACAAGAATGTACAGCCGAGCGTAGTTTTACTCCTCATCTTAACTACACACTATTATTTTATCTCAGTATTTTTTCATTGATCTGTTCAAATAGGAGGTACTCCTGAACACTTGCTCTTATTGGATTCATATGCTCAAGAAGGTGGATATTAAATTTAGGTTTTTGCAATTAAAATTTTTTAAGAACATAATCAATTAAGTTAAAAATCAAATTATTTTTAGAAAGTGTTAATTTTTAGCAGTCTAAAACTTAAACTTTTGTAGAACTTTTCATAGTACTTTACTGTTTGGTGTATATCTATGTGGGCCACTTGCACAATGAAATAGAACCTCTAAGTAGATAGGGTACTCTACGCAACTCAATACTACTTTAAATATATTTAATTATATTAAAGCATTATATGTGGCTCTGCTTGATCATCCTCTTTTATTTCTACTATATACCCCTGAAGCTTAAGGATATTTCCTGTGCAGAGACAAGTAATTAAATGGAAGGGTTCTTTGAGAAATTGGTGTGAACCATCCCCTTTTGATTGCCCTTATGAAAGACCTCCACTTGTTTGTCCATTTTGATGAAGTTCAAGCCTAAAGAGTGTACAATAACAGTTAAATCTCAAAAAGAACATCTTGAATTACCTGGCCATGACAGCAGTAATGAAAAGGTGCACAGGAATGCTGAGCCTGTCCCATTCTTCCTTTGTTAATATTATTTTGGCGCAGTATTTCACACCAAATTTCCTCCTGTAATAACGAGATGTGTTGTATGCTTAAAAAAAAAAAAGTCAAATAGAATGAGTTTTAATTGTGAAGGCAGTCCTCCTGTCCCAGGGCACTGTTTTGTGGCACTGAAAGGGGGCAGGATTGTGTGCGAGAGCTGGAAGCCACTGGGGAGCGGTTGGGATGGCTCAGCAAAGGCTTAGTCAACAGTGAGATCTGGAGGAGAACCCAGAGTAGAAAACTGGTGAAGCAGAGGAGAAAAATTGTTGCTTTTCCTCGGATCAAGGTCTATATCAGCTTGATCCATCCTTGCCCTTTGTGTTGCCACCATGTTAATATCAGCTTCAGTAGTTTTAACCAGCCCTTGAGAAGGTGCGAGCATGGACTGAGAATGAGTAAATAAAAATGTGACGTAGAGGTGGGCTGAAAAGTCAGTGCGGGCACTGCCAGCCACATGAACCTCATTTCTTTTTCTTACAAAAAGAGGGATTTGCACTTGTCTCATTTAGCTGACTTGCATTTGCCAGATGTGAAACTGAGTTAGGTATTGTATATAGTACCTCTGGGATTTTGTTTGACATAACGAAAGGGTTTTCACTTCACGGGGAGTGCTGGCCTGGAATGGGGCCAGTTCTGACCGCTTTGTGTAGATTTCGGGTGTCTGAAAAAAGGGAAGAGGCAATGCTTGGTTGGGGCTCCTTCTGGCATGCCTCACAAGGAGTGCTTTGCTTCCCTTGGTGGGGTTAGAGTGCTGTAGCTGGAGGGAAAGCTCTAGCTCTCCGCTTCTGATAATTTGGAGGGGCTATTAAAAGAATAATTACCATTAAAGATTAATGCTGCATTTTAATTACTGTAATGACGGTGAGTCTAATTCTGCAGCCATTTTCTTTCTGTGTATGCATGCGTTGCTAGAAAATTTTAAATCGCGCTCGGGATATAGGTGAACAGTTCACTCTCAGAGACGTTTTATAAAGCTTCATCTAAAAAAGCGTACTTCTAAACAAAGCAAAAATGAATAAAAAGACCAAGAGCCAAAGGTAGCTGTCTCTTTCCTGCCAAATGTCCTTTTTATATATAAATGATATAAGCTTCCAGGTGTACATATTGTTGTTATATGCACGCCATGCATTTATTGTGTACTATCCTGTCTAGGAGTATGGTAATAGCAACTGGATAAACTGCTTTTCATGCATTTTTAGCATTAATCCAGCTCTTTTATGAAATTCTCTTACATGCAAAAATTTGTTACCTCAGAAGGGCAGAATAATGGGCATCTAACACAAACATGTTTTATTATCTTAAATAAAGAAGGTACCTGAATAAAGAATTATAGTAGTTGTAGTAGTCTCAGTTCAGTGGAAGAATTTTAGGATCTGATAACTTGGTAGAACAGAAACAGGGAGTTTTGCACTTGAGTGCATATTACAACTTCAAGCCTATAAAAGCCTCAGATATACCAGACTTTGAAAAGCTGTAGCATTCCGTTGGATAAGAAACATTTAAAACATTTTTAAGGAGTTTAACACTTACTAGCATTCTGATCTTTTCACAGCAAAACTCTGGGTAACTGAAGTAACTGGCTTTAAAATGCAGAGGCTAAATTAGTACCCGGTAAAAATGCCAGATGCCCTAATGGATTCTTAAAATAGGTTTCTTTCTGCATATTTGGAAGAGAGGGTTTTGTCTCAGTGTTTCTGTTCAGTATTGTATGACTCACTTAAGGAGACTCATGTCCATAAATTTGGTTATGCCACAAATGTCTTGTAGTTAAATATATTGTGATTTTCACTGTCTAGAAGATGATTTCACAGGTATAACTCCCACTGATAGTCAGTGAGGGCCAGTTGCCTGGTGCTACCCTGTTAAACACCTGAAACGTCTCTGTCTAATGTGCACTTCTGCTGTTGGTAGGGAAAAACTGTAAGGACTGGATGATTCTGCTTCTGCAAGGGAGTTCTTTGCTTGCCTCTACAGCACAGCATTTTAATCTGACGCAGTTCCTGATTGCAGGAAAATGCCGTATAATTGTACAGCATCAGCTGATGATAGACGCTATCACACTTCACTCTAGCATGTCAGATGTCCAAACATTTGTCTGAGTAATATTGTTAAAGATTCTATTGTTATCATAGTTTATTCATTTCTTGAAAGGATTTTAAAACAGAAAAATGAATTCACTTACTAACTGCTAACACATTCTCTGAGCACTTCTGAATAGCTGCTGGCTACTGTCTTTGCACATAATAACATATTGGAGTTCAGGCAAAATCACCAACCACTGTAATGGAAATGTTTGTACTATAAATCCTGATCGATCTATAAAGGTAATCTTCATAGAAGTGGGCTGCATTCTGTTGATGGTGAGTACTGGCCTTTGCAGCCTTCTAAAAGCAGAAGATGCTCTACTACGTAATTTTATGGACAATGCACACAACAAAACATCTTTGGGCACTTAATGAAAAGCTGTAAATACACACAGTATGCTTTTAGCCTTCTGATGTGCCTTAAAACTGCAGTCTCTTGGCTAATTTCTTCCTTCTAGTGAGTAGTTGGCAGGGAGGACTCAGAGCCACTAAGCCTCTTTAGAGGGAATCCTGATGGATACTCCACTAGCAGGCTGCTCTGCAGAAACTCTGTGTGAATCAGGCATGCAGGTCACCTTCAGAATGTTTGAATTCTACTTAGCAAAGGGTAAGTAGAAAATGAGTTTAAAATGGCTCGACTAGAAAGGCATCACCCCTGGTTCAGCCTCCATAAAAGTTGAAGAAACCTGAGACTTGCAGAACTCTCTTTTGTGGAGTTTAAGGCCATCTCAGCAGGGGCTCTTCTGCTTTAAAATTATGCAGATAGATGCTTTAGATAAGCTATAACCTAGAGAAGCATAACACATGTTAAGGTAATAGGTGACAGTATTTGTACAGAAGGACCGGCAAAAAAATTAACTTTAGTTCCATAGTATTGGATACATCGGAGAGCAAAAAGAGTGAGTCTCAACTGACCAAAAAGTGAGATGGGAGGAGAGCTTAATTAGTAGCTGGGTGGTGTAGGAGAAAATCAGACTTTTCCAGAGCAGACATGAAATAACATAATTATCAGGGTAAAGCATTTTATACTGACAGTGTAGTAGTTCTGGCTGAAGATACTCTTAGTCAAGGCCTCCTGACTTGTTAAGGTCCCAAGGAGGTGGAGAAGTCTACAGGATAGATCTGCTACAAAACATATTTGTAAGCAGAAGATGGAGGTGTTTACAGGTTCTACATCATAACTTCCTTGTGTGAAACTGTTATTTATTTATTGTGTTTTGGAGAGGAGATGTTTGAGACATAATGTGTTTTGGAGACATTCTGACACTTGAAATATGCTATAGTATCTTTCAAATGCTATTTTTGTCCACTTGGAGATTGTTACATTTAGCCACTGAAGATAGGAAAATAGTCTGATATATGAAGGAAAACACTGTAGTGCATTTTCCTTTCTAAATAATAGATGAACATTTATAGATGAACAGCCCCTCCCATTAGTTAAATAATACATAAAGCGTTGCATGAGTTTTCTTTCAGATTAAACATTTTTACTTGCTTCTGATCATCTCAAGGAAACTCAGCTGTTGTGCCGATGGTTGCAAATCTCAACACTGGTGTCACTTGACCTCACGCAATCAACATTAAAGGCTATTATTTGCCCAACTGTGTTGGAAGTGCCATATGTGATGGTCTCATGATTAGTTTTGACTGAAATTTTATAAAGAAAAAGCTCCGTATTTGGGGGGAGCACTCTGGTTTGCTGCATGTTTTTGTAGTTCTGCTCTCCCTTCCCCCCTTTTTTATTTATATTTGCCAATATTTGGGTGCCTTAAGGTTGAAATAACAACAGATGCCACTAAATCGTAACATACAGCTTGGGAATTAAAGGGACCTCTGAAATCAGAGAGACTACTTTATTTCCACATCATGTTACTGGACTGCTCAGCTTATTTTAAAGACAGCATTTTAATTTGTTTACTTTGTAGTGTTTCCTTCTTCCTCCTATTTTGCTCATGCAAAATGATTGAATCTGTATGATCACACAGCCCTCAGTCACATCCCTAATTCAGTCTTGTCATCATTAATCAGGCTGTCATCCCTGGTATTTACTAGGGTGAGAATGAAAAAATAGGGATGCAAAACAGCTGCAGTAACATAGATAAATAAACACAATAAATTGAATCTGTGTATAAACATCAACCCAACTGGACAGGTATTGCTCCATCGGAGCAAAGGCAGTTGTTACCCCTCTTGACCTATTATGTCTGCTGGCACTAAATATAAAGTCCTTCTTTAGTGCTAATTAATAGCAATAGTAAATTCTGGAGAGCAGGTAACAGATAATCAATGCCAACCAACTTTTTTTTTAAAAAAAAATTACTAGAAATTGAAAAGCTCTATAATGTACTGCACTTTGCAGCCCTATCTTTCATACTTTGACCACTATTTTTGTCAGATTTTTGTTTATAAGTAGTGCCACAATCTGAAAATGTTTAACTCACAAGAGATACACGCAGCCATTTTCTCTTGAACCAGTTCCCTTATTTTTCTTTTCTTTTGCACAAAGTCCATGTAAGTGTTCAAATACGCACCATGGAACTTCAATCTAGGTGTTTTAGCAAGAGGTGACTTAGAAATAAGTACAAGCTTGCATTCCTGAACCACATGCTCTGTCTGCTCTTCCACACCAGATGACTAAACTGACTGACACCTCAAGCCCAGTCACTTGGCTTTCTCCAGCAAGGTGACCAAACTGCACCAAGCCTCACAGTGGGATTTGCCTCCAGCCTTGTCCATGCACAGCCCAGGTCCCAGGCTCATGTGGAACAATCCCATTCTAGTGGAGTGACAGGTGCTGACACCAGGCAAGGGATCTCCTCTGACCTCTGGAAGGAGTGGGGAAGGAGTCTGCTTCATACGGGTTCTGCTTTGTCACTCTCGCAGCCTCTCCCTTTGCAGCTGAACAAGCCCTTCATTGTGCGAAATCCTGAGCCCTTTTCAGCCCCTCAGGAGGGAGGCTGGAGACTGGAGAGGAGAATTAGACCTACAGTCCCGGCACAGTTCTGTACTGACATACGTTTGCTTCGGATCTCATTCACAACCTTCAGTGTTCCTGCGGGCCTCAGATGACTGGCCCGTGCGGTGTCCTCTGAGGTCAGCTTACTTCTGGCTCAGAGCTGGGGCTGTTTTGGCAGGAGGCCTCCTCACCAGGGGCTCGGTGCCAGCACCTCTCCCTCCTCCCCGTTCAGAAGCCTGAGCTTTCACAGCCCGTCTCCCTGGAGCTGGGGCGGTGTGGCAGAGGGAACAGAGAGATTTCTTGAGCGCTGCTTAAGCCATTTAGCTCACCGCAGGTGAAAGAAAACATCTTCAGCAACGTACATACACCATGTGGTAGCTAGTACCAGGGGGAAAGAGAATCCCAGTGAGGCTGAGCCGCTCGAAACTCCCATGTGAGTCGTACACTCATCATCTACACGAGGCTTTTTCATTCATTTTACTGGGGAGGGTGCTGAATGGAAAACGTTTCAGAGACTTTTTTTATTTTAAATTTCTTTATGCCTGGGGTTTTTTTGTGTTTTTTCTTTTCCCCACGTATAACTTGCCACCTTTTTGTAATAAAGCGCACATGAAGAGGAGATCAGATGAAAAAGTGATTATACCCTGTTGTAATGGAGAAAATATGCTTATTCAGCTAAACATGTTTTGAAGTACTGGCAAAAAAAGCAGCCTGCTAAGTTCAGGCTGGAAGCAGTTTACATAGTTTCTGAGACTATTTCCTCTACTGTTCAATGTATCAAGAACTCACAGTGCTGCAGCAACTGGTATTTTTCGGCCTCTAAAATATATCACAAGAACAAAAGCTATTGTTTCAAGTTAACAGGAACTTGCTCCCAATTTACACATACAAAGAATTAACCAAGCAATAACTGGATTTTTTTTTTACAATCAAACGTCACACATACGTGGACTTTTTTTAATTTTAAATTTTGCTCTTTAAAAAATGTGGAACTCCAATATGGTGAGTGTGAGAATACAATAAATAAAATAAAATAAAATAAAATAAAGCATCTTGTTCTTGTTTTTTATTTTCTGCACTTATCAGTGTAAAAAAACCATACTTTTTAAGAATTTTATCTTTTAAACATTTTCATTGCTTAAAAGGCATATTGAAGTTTTCCATTAGAAATAATCAAGCACAAAATCAGAATGTGGGGGAAAAATTCAGAGTAAACTATTATATATATATTTTAAAAGAAAAATGTTTAGTTCAGTCAATAAGGTGCTGAAGTTAGTGTTGTTCTTTTAATTAATACTTGCCTGTAGCTGCTATTGACTGTGCAGGAATACCCTTAAAGTGTTATTTCTTCAACTAAAAATTGAGATCGTATATTAGAAATACGTAAGATTGGTTTTTTACTTGTTTTATAAAAGGAAGAGCCATTGCCCTAAAGGCTTGAAAATCAAAGTCTTTGTCTTCACTCAGCACTCAACACATTTGGGCCTAAAGTTGTAGGCCCTGTACACTACTGCAATATAAATGTTCAGTAATTCTGATAATTTCAAATTGCACAGTATACTCCAGTCTCCTTTCAACGACAAGGAAAATAACTTCTCCAAGTTTTTTAAATGGGGAGTGGTGTGGTGTCTTAAGTGAATGAAAAGCACTTTTTAAAATAATTGCCCTGGCCTTTCCCAAATAATTGCAATTTTCTGTTCATTTTCTGCTAATTGCATGTGCAGACAGATTCAGGCAAAACATCTGTGGTGACTCTAAACGGGAGAATTTCCTATGAAGCAGTCATGTTCCAGATGAGTTTTGTCCCGTTTTAAGCTCCTTTCCACTCTGAGATTTGAATCCCTGTTAGCATCCTTCTATAGCAACAACATGCCATTTCATAGATTCTGCCCCTAGTGCAAATAATACCTGAAAGCTGTGGGGCTTTCAGCTCTGTAGTCCATAGCTGAACACAAATCAGTTATTTTTGCTCAGTGACGAAAAAAAATCCCTCATATTTTGTAGCTTTAAATCTCAATATTACAAAATTTAAAGGTGGAGAAGACATTTTTGGGTTATGCTGTGCTCTGGTTGGTATGCTCCCTCAGACCGCACCATGAAAGATCCATAGTTCTTACTAATCTTCATTCAATGAGATTTCATCATAGAAAACTCTAAGTAGGTTTAGGTAGGAAGGCAGTTTTTGGATTAAAGATAATACATCTTAAAATAGTGAGGCGGAAATATAAAAGCAAATCTAGAAAAGCCAATAAGGCATGAATCATTCAATAAAATAAGATCTAATGGTAGAAGTGTATTATGGTAGAGTTAAAGTAATCTTTGATGTATTTTTTTTCATCACCTGTTAGGTTTTGTATAAAAATTCAATAAGTTACATCTCATGGAAACAGATTTTGATTTGCTAGATTTATAGCTGCATGTGGGAGCCTTAGTCACAAGTATATTTAGATTGAGAGCAGACCAATACAGACTTGTTTTACAACACACACAATACTAAGTCCCACACAAGCTTGTGCATGACTTCTGACAGGTGTATCTGTACAAAAAACAAGCGGGCAGAATGTGCTTGGCCACTTCTTCAAAGGTCAGAATAACACTAAAAATGAGACTGAATTAACGCTGATTTCACTACTCCACCCAATGTTTCATTATTTGTTTTATTTTAAAATAATCCCAAAATTAATCTGTTTAGACTAAAAAAATGTGGAAGGTATTTTTTAGTGTCAGCATGTACAGTTATGTGGAAGAAACTAATGACAAATGACAAAATGCATAAACACTGCTTCTCCAGCAGTCCTATGCTAAAAGTAAATTCATAAACAAAAAGCCATATTTCAATGATAATGTATGTGGTGAAAAAAAGAAACAGAAGCCAGGAAATAAGTTAGCTAGATCATTTTAAGGTTCTGCTTGGTTGATTTTGACTTTTTTAGTGTGTTGATCAGAGGACTGTTTGGTTGGGGCTTTTTCCAGTTCTTCCACTATTTTTTACACAGGTTTCTGCCTTATTTCCCAGAAGTGTCTTGTTCTAGAACATGCAAATGCTGCTCTTAGATGGTTTACATAAGAATGAAATGACTTATTCAGTGTATCAACCACAGTTCAGTGTTTGGGAATGACATTAAGAAGGAAGCTACAGTACTTTCTCATCTCTTGCACATTTTTTTTCACTTGGCTTTTCACCTTCAGAATTAAGAGCGTGCATTGTAAACACAGCAACTTTAACTCATATTTTCCTATTTCTTCTTTGGTGGATAGCTTACCAGATTAATTTTTCTTTGATTACGTGAGTGCAGAGAGGCAAGTTGTACCTTTTCCAAAGAAACAGATTTCTAAAACGGAAAAGTTTTATCAGAAGTAACCTAAGATTATGTAAGAAAATGAAAGAGCTGCTTTCAGAGTCAGATTGTTTGGGGTGTTTTTCAGTGACAATGTTCATGCTCTAGCCAACAATTTGAGTTGTTTTAGGACATTGCTTCCATGTAGGCCAGATAGGATTCTAGAAGGTGATTTCAGCATAGTTTTTTATGAGTGTAGTTTTTGAGAAATTTTATAGGAGTCCTGAGATAAGGCAAGAAGGAAAACAATATTTTGTACAGAAGAGCTTGAGTTTTCCTTTCTCCACATCAGAAAAGTGTCTTCAAGATCATAGTTAAAGTCCTTTACAAATTCCGTTTGGATTATTTGAATTCTTTCTCTCCTCGAGTCATTGTTTCAGCCTTGGGCAAGGAGCAAGGCTGGTTTCAGATTATAGTATTGTATGAAGAAAATTTCACCCCAAATGGCCATTGCTGTTCTGTCGATAAGATGCTGGTCCTTGTACTGGAAATCACAATGTCAGCATTTTCCCCATTATCACCATAGTTTGAGAGTAATTTGTGTATAGCATATCTTCAGGGAACTCTTTGCTGCTTCACTAAAGAGTACTGTCTCTCCTATTAGAAACTGTCATCTCACCACACTTTAGTTCAAGATCTTTGCAGTCTGCATCACTATGCGATGATGTAGAAGCTCATCCTTCCAAAGACCCACCCTGATTTTTGGTGCTCAAGGTTTCCAGTTGCTATGAAAAAAGTATTTATGGTTAGATCTCTTTGCAGTGAGTTCTGACAGAATCATTCACCTTGAAAAACAATTTTCTTCTTAAATATCCTCACGTTCAGTTTCACAGCTCATGTTTACCCTGATTTTTGGGTTTGCCCCACTTAGACTTTGCTTCCATGGCTAGGTTAAAGCAGCACTGTAATTGGATTGTCTCAAAGATGCCTGTAAAAGTTAACATTCACATTCATGTTAATACAGGTTTCTTTGAGCAATGATTTTCAGCTCTAGGCACTCTTCAAAACACTGAACATATTCAAGAAACAAGGATGCAAATTCAGAAAACAAAGTGCTACTAGAATAACCGTCATCCAAAATAACCAACTCTGATATTGGACGTACATTCTGGCAAGAGCACTGTGGCCTTCCCCCTGCTGTCTTGACCACGTGTCCTCCCACCTCGTAGCATGAAAGAAACTTACATTCTTTGTGGTCTTTCAGTCTTTCTTTTGTGTAAAATGAGGAGGGGAGCAGACGGTGCTTTGCCCTGACAAGTATTTTTGACAGTCACTTGGTAGTGTGAGCGCTTGCCCTCAGTTCAGAACACTTGAGTCAGTTCATGTGGACCACTGAGCAGTCACCAGTTACACCAAGTGTGAATCACAACACACGTGTATGCTGTTCCACATGAACGCGATAAAAGGGAAGGCTCAGCAACCAGTTACACCTTCCCCTGAGGCATTACTGGTATTGCCAGCTCCTCAGGCAACTTATGAGTCAAACCTCCCCCAAATCTTCATATTCACTTAAAACGAAGATAATAGAGGCTAGGAAATAGTTTTTGAAACTGATTTTATTTTATATTGTGTTCTGACACCATAGTGCTAAGAAAAAAAGTTTTACTAAACTGGAATAAGGCGAAATGCTACATAACCTCCTAAAGGTGTATGTTTTTGGCATACACCAGGTATTTTACTTTTGTTTTTTAACACATTCAAATTATAAGTCTGTTAATTTTGGTTCCTCGCATTCTCATTTGGTTGTGAACTATGGCAAGTGTTTGCCAGTTTCACTGCCAGTGAAATCTGGGGGAAAGGTGCTTTTGACATAGAGCGCCAATATACGCCGTGCTTTGTAAAGCCGAGCAACTTGAAAAGCCAGGTTCTTCATCTCTCAGTTTGGGCACTCAGAATGGAAGGGATACTTCTGCCAAATTCTTACTCTTTAAAATGTGGGTAGAATCTCTCCCTCAGCTCTCGGGGTTTCATGAAGACAAATTAGTAGATCTCTGAGAAGCATTCAAGGACCACAATGGTAAGAAGTGCCACAGGAAAACCTTCTAATTCAGGCTCCGGTGGGTAGTTTGAGAAGCATTCAGTAAATGAGACATGGGGCTGCACCTCGCTCAGTGAGGAGAATACAAAATAGAGTAGCTGCTAATATTGGCATTGTTTTGTTCTACCCATTTAATGAAGCTGGGACCCAGCAGAAAAGGTGGAATACAGGCTCATGAGCAAGAAGTGTGTCAAGCAAAGCTGTATACAAGAAGTGCTGCTGCACAGTAGATTTTATTCCTATTTTTTTCTGATTGACTCTATACTCTTTAATCCTGTTTGGACAAGATTAACCCTTGTTTTAATACCGTTTTAACACATGTATGCATGTGTATGTGTGTGTGAGTGCACATGCTTGTGCATGTCATTTTTTGCAACTTGGGGGTGGGGCATTAAAAGCAAATTGGATAAACAGAGATTTTATCTTGTAGCAATCTACTAACATCCAAATGAGTCATCAGGAGTGGAATATTCTGAGCAATCTCATAGTGCCCTGCTACTTGAGCCAACTGATTGCAAAAAGAAGGCAATTCTCTATTTAAATCATCTCCACACAGAAAAAAAAGCAGTGTTGTTGGTGATTCCCTCTTTTCTCTTAATAGTGTCCTGTCTTCTCAGTGCTGTTTCTTTTCTGCCTGCTCTCAATTTACTTCCAAGCCAAGAAGTCCAGGGTTGGGGGTTTTTTTGCAAATATATCAGCTTTCAGAGAGTCTACACCCACCTTCTGTGCTCAGCTCTGCTGGCCTATTGTCAGTTTACCGGTGTTCTTCTCCCTTCTTTTTGTTCTGTTCTGGTTTGTTATCTTTAGTTCTTCCATATTGAAATCAAAACAACTTCCACTAGACTGTGGAAGATGCTTGTTTCATGTCACCCAAATTGATGTCACTGACTGAGCCTAGTTCAGCCATTACAGGGATGAATGACATAGTTCTGGTGTAGAGCACGTAGTGGGTTTATATGCCATCCTGTCAACCTGGACAGCTGTAAGAAGAAGCAGCATGCTTAAGGAAAGTGAAATCTTTGGGAATTTTTTCTATAAACTTTAGCAAGTTCCAAGTAAGTGTACATGAACTGAAACTTTCAAATGTTTACAGCCTGACTACAATGAAGTGGCAAAATCCACTTCCTTACCAGGCTAATCTCTGCTCCAAACATGAGGATGCTAGACCTTCTCGAAAAGGTTTCTGTTATTTGGCAGCATGGGCCAAACAATTGATGCTTCAGTAAGACTCATTCTTGGAAAGGTCTAAGCCATTTGGCTGCAGATTTTCAAAAAAGTTATCCCTGAGGCACACACCTGGTGAGGGGAATTTTTAGCCAAACAGTTTAAGTTTGGCAAAGTTATTAAGCAACTCAAAATACAGTCTTATAATGGGAGGTATCTGGCAGTCCCAGCAGCTGGCAGCTGTGTTAGCCCCACCTATAATATTTTTGGATCATTTAATAACGCAGTGAAGATTTTTAAGGGAGTATTTTTTCAAATAGAGTTCAGTAAGATACAACTATGCAGCTTCGTCGTGCTTTTTTGTGCTACAAAGGGTAGAGACATCACTTTAAGCAAGCACATCCTGAGGACAGGCTGCGAGAGTTTGGGTTGTTCAACCTGGAAATGAGACAGCTCCAGGGAGACCTTGTAGTGGCCTTGCAGTACCTGAAGGGGGCCTGCAGGAAAACCGGGGAGGGACTCTTTATCAGGGGATTTAACAACAGGACCAGGAGTGATGGTTTCAAGCTGAAAGACGGCAGGTTTAAATCAGATGTAAGGAAGTTCTTCACTGTGAGGGTGGTGAGTCATTGGAACAGGTTGCCCAGAGGTGGTGGAAGAACCCTCCCTGGAAGTGTCCAAGGCCAGGCTGGATGGGGCTTTGAGCAACCTGGTCTAGTGAGAAGTGTCCCTGCCCGTGGCAGGGGGGTTGGAACTAGATGGTCTGTCTGTAAGGTCCCTTCCAACCCAAACCACTTGTGATCATTAGTCAGTTCCCATAAGCTTCATAATACTGGCAAGTCTGTAAGTGAACAAGTATGTGAGAAATGAGAAAAAATTACTAGAATTGTTACTGACTTTTCCAGTTTTAACATCCTCAATATGCCTACAACTATTTTAAAACGTATTTTTCCATGTTCTAAAAATTATTTTAGAAATGACAAATTAAAGGCTTGTTTAGTATCAAATTAAAGGATTGTTTAGTATCAGTATCACGCTCTTTTAAACAAGAGAAAAGCAATAAATATACAAGAACACTGGTAATAAGGCATTTTGGCATATGCAGGCTTCACTTGTTTTAGGAAAATATTTAGTATTTGTTCTTGTGCCTACACTTAGAAAACTTTGTAAGAGAGAATAGTAAGCTTTATATCAATCTTAAACCAAGTATTTATTAATATTTTTATAGCTAAAGGATTATATCCTCCAAAGAATTCCATAGCCTCTAAAAAAAAATACATATCTAAATCATCTAGGCCTGCCTTCGTAAGCCTTTAGGGGCTAGGATTTGCTCAGTATGCTTCTTGTTTGTTTGTTTACTTTTAGATGCCACACTTGGGTATAACAAGTTGTTCTTCATATTGCATGGCGTAACATACTTCATTCTGATCTGTGAAGTGGATAAATTTTTTTTTGATGGTGGTAGTTATAGAATGATTTTGGTAAACTGCCCAGTGGGGCTTCACACATCACAAGGAAAAACAGATTACACCCAGTAAAAACTTTTATAGAATGTTGGCAGCAGGAAGGAAGGCACAAGATTTGTCATCTCTGATCACACTACTGGTGTTTCAGCTCTCTCTTTAATCTCTGTCATCGGAGCAGATATCAAATGCTTCTGAGGAAACTGAGGGACTCTGGTAGACATGCATACATTTGTATGTAGATTGGGCAAAATTCTTTCAAATATCAAGCATCTAGTAGACGGTATTAGGATCCTAAAACTGGGGCCTTGTAAATGGATTTGTTTCACTTTGCGCACTTTCCTTCCTGTCCTTGCTCAGAACAGTAATTAATATACTGAATAATTTGGGTGATATGGTTTAGAGGTGAACTTGTAGTGTAGGGTTAATGGTTGGACTCGATGATCCCAAGGGTCTTTTCCAACCTGAATTGTTCTATGATTCTATGATAATACCAGCACGATTAGAACTCACCAGGACAAACCTGGTACCAGGTTGTGAACTGACCATACTAAGGAGGTGAAGCATAATTGGCCTAATTCATACCTTGATAAACTCAGCTTGTTAGAGCCACCTGGCAAGTAATATCCAGAATTCATACTCTACAACTTCCAGGGCTGCATCAAAAGGCCACCAGGTAAAAGGAGGTGACTTTGCCCCTCTGCTCTGCTCTGCTCTTGTGAGACATCACCTGGTGTACTGTGTCCAGCTCTGGAGCCACCAATACAAGGAGGACATGGACCTGTTGGAGAGGGTCCAGAGGAGGCCACAAAGATGATCAGAGGGCTGGAACACCTCTCCTATGAAGACAGACAGAGTTGGGGTTGTTCAACCTGGAAAAGAGAAGGCTCCAGTGAGACCTTATGGCAGCCTTCCAGTACTTGAAGGGGCCTGCAGGAAAGCTAGGGAGGGACTCATTTATCAGGGATAGAATGAGCATAAGTTTCAAACTGAAAGAGAATAGATTTAGATTAGGTATCAGGAAGAAGTTCTTTACTGTGAGGATGGTGAGATACTGGAACAAGTTGCGCAGAGAAGTTGCGGATGCCTCCTCCCTGGGAGTGTTCCAGGCCAGGCTGGACGGGGCTTTGAGCAACCTGGGCTAGTGGGGGATGTCCCTGCCCATGGCAGGGGGGTTGGAACGAGATGGTCTGTAAGGTCCCTTCCAACCCAAACCATTCTGTAATTCCGTGGTACAAAAAAGGCTTTTTTAGTAAGTTAAATAGGTATGTCCTTGGCTTAACACAAGACGATAGCTTTACTTTAGTGCATACTCCATCAATTCCGCACATCTCCCAGCCAAACTCCACCACCTTTTAACTCTGCTGTGTGATCCGCAACGTTCACTAAGGAAACCGAGGATTAAACGGGGACAACCAACCAACCAGTTACAGATAAAACCCCGGTACGGCCGGCTC
>NW_009727852.1:0-2402 GCF_000703405.1 Apaloderma vittatum
CAAGATGGAACATAGGAGGTTCCACAAAAATGTTGGGAAAAACTTCTTCATTGTGAGGATGACAGAGCCCTGGCACAGGCTGCCCAGGGAGGTTGTGGAGTCTCCTTCTCCTTCTCTGGAGACATTCAAAACGCACCTGGACATGTTCCTGTGTGACCTACTGTAGGTGATCCTGCTCTGGCAGGGGGCTGGACTAGATGATCTTTTGAGGTCCCTTCCAACCCCTGACATTCTGTGATTCTGTGATTTCTGGATTAGGTGTAGGGTGAGACAGTTTCTTTTTGCCAAGCAGGGATTGGATTATTTATCATTCAGTGCTCTCAGGAAGCAGTGGGAGGGGGAAGGAAGGGAAAAAAGAAAAGCAGACTTGCTTCAGGTGTGTGGTATGCAACATGTGTTGCACTGTCAATCTACAGTTACAAAAATTCCTTTTCCAGCTCAGGAGAGGGAATATGTAAGTGTAGGAATGTAGGAAACCATTGGTGGAAGGGTCCTCTCTGTCCTGAAGGGGGTTCCTAGTGGAATGTGAGGATGTTTACAGCAGCGCAGTGCCGTCATCCTGGGCAGGCTCAGTCACCCATGCACCCAGGATGAGATTGCAGGAGATATGAATTTACAGGATTCATAAGTGTAAATGTCTGACTTAGCCCTTGCAGCTGCATTTTGGCCTTTTGATACAGAGCATAGCACTGCCCACAGGGATATCTTCAGGCCTAGAGAAAATACTGTTAAAAATGAAAGCATGGCTCAGAGATGGGCTTCTCCCATATTAGGTCTGGCACATATCAGGAGGATGATGTCTTCCATCCCAGCCTTCTCCAGCCACTGCACTTCTTACAAAAGATACTTGGCAGATCTAAATGAGCAAATGCATCCGTCTGGCTCTAGAGGAGCTAAACAAACTACTGTTGAAACACAGTGGGAGGTAGAGAGGAGATGAGAGCAGGATGAGAGAGGCTGGAGTTTGGAGAGGAGCAAATGACTGAGAGGAGATAGTCAGGCTTGAAGGGAAACTGGTTTGGCTGAAGAATGGGAATTTCTCCTCAACGTGTGCTGTTGTGCATCTGGCTTGTGTGCTAATGTACTTTACCGTAGGGCATGCCAGAGCGCTTCTTGCCTGTGGCTAAGCTTCAGCGTCCCGTGTAGCTGGCATCCTACATCTCTACTGCGAATGGAATCGGACACTGGAAATGTGTGGACAGAATTGTGTGGCTCTGATTCTGTCCTTGGCTCTGTTGCTTCTGGTTTCTTTTCAGAGCAGTGTGAGATTGCTCCCGACTGGAAGGAAGGTTGGAAAGTCTGTTCTTTCTGTGTAATGTTGCCTGCAGTGTGTTCTGTGCTTCATGATCTGTAGGGTCTTCTCTACCTTCCTTCCTACCTGTGCAAAGCACAACCGCTGCAGCCGTTTTCTTGCTTTGGGTTTGTGATGCTCCTTTTGCCATCTCTGCACATGTCTGCACGTGGAGTGTACTCGTGTGGCTTTGTAGACATCCTGACAGTTCACAGATGCAGGGCTGATTTGGGGCCAGGTATTAAAGCCAGCTTTTGATATACATTGCCCCATCTAATTAGTAAATACTTGTTCTTTCTCCACTGAGATTGAGGTATATGTTCCTCTAAGTCTAGCCATCCGTCAAAGAGGACTTGAAATGAGGCCCTGCTATGGTTGGAAGACACAGGCAGCTAATGAAGAGAGAGAGCCCATTTCCTCTGAGAAGAGAGACCTGTACCAAGGCGATTGATAGTCCCAAAGATTTATTGGTGTGGGGGCTGGATAGAGACTTGCAAACTGGAACCCAACAGCTTGTTTTTTCAGGGGAAAAAGAAGCCTCGTGGTCATCTGTGTGTACCCCTTCCCTGCCTCCAAAAATAATAACAAAAAAATAAGAGACTAAAGAAAGAAGTGAACTGATTAGAGGAAGCAATTACAGACTAAGCTGGGCCAAGCAGCAACTGCTACTATTGCTATGCTTGGTCTCTGCCTCCTGCTGCAGCTGTCTTCAGCTTTGCACCTGTGCTTTGTTTGGTGACCTGCTTCACCTGTGGAGGCTGATTTAATGAGGGTTGGGGATGGAGCAGGACTGTCTGATGGAGCAAGTTTTCTCTTGCTTCTTATTTTCTGCCTTGCACAGAGTACTGATTAGCACATGTGGCCTAGAGCACGTTTTCCATGTACTCTCGCAGGATTTTCTCCTCTTTGCTGATGGAGAAGCAAGGGAACCTGCACCAGAAATTAGAAAAGCAATAATGCCTCAAAGCTTGGAGCAAGCAATTAACTCTAACCGGCCTCAGAGTGGGCAATGAACCAAAAGAGTCTGAAGAGGAGGAACAGCAGAGGAAGGCTCCTCTGTACCAAAGAAATGACTGCATTATTAGTTTGTATCTTGGATCTGTGGTCTTTC
>NW_009727852.1:2433-14803 GCF_000703405.1 Apaloderma vittatum
TAAGTCAAACACTCTGCAGAAGTTAAGGATGTGCTGTTATTTGGTTGGCTGCATTAGGCAGTTCTTGTAAAACCAGACTGAAAAGAAATAGGGAGAGCAGGATGATGGTGTGGAAGTGTTATTCACCAAATCCTATGATAATAGAACTAGGGACATTTGAAATTACTAGGCGATTGCTTTAAAATGGTCAAAAGCATGCAGTGAACTTTCTTCTCCAAAAGGTTATGGGGGTGGATGATGCCAGCACTTGATGAACAGCAGGTCCATAACAAAGGACTAGATGAGGATATACTCTCTAAAATCTGTAATATAGCAGTTGTGGATGCAAGGAGAATGACCACAGAAAGTTGCCAAGCTTTCAGGTTCTTTCTAAATAGCATCTAGTAGTACCACTGCTGGAGACAAAACAGTGGGGTAGATGGGCCATGGCCTGACCAAGGGGGACTTTTCTCATGTTCTGGTCCTGGTGGGTCAGTCCAGCATCCATCTACCCCAGCATTTGGTGTCCAGTAGTGAATGTCTAGCGGGAAGAGTAAGAAGCAAGACAAGTGCAAAAAGGCCCTTTCCTGCCTGTTCCTTTCCATTTTCCAGTGATGGGGAGGTTGGGGTTTCCCTGGCTAGAGTTTGCATCCAGACAAGTGTTTCTTTTATATTTGCAGAGGCCTAGCTATGTGAGCAGCTCCTCTCTTCTTTCTTAACCTGTTAATGTTCTGGTCTTCGTGAGCTTCTCTCTGATTCGATGTTGTGTTCTGAGGAAGAAACACCTTTTCCTAGTTTGAAACCTTTTGTCTGACCGTCTTATGGGGGTGTACGTGAGTGGTTTCTTCTTCTAGATACCTTCTGCTCCATATGTAGTTTTAGTGTTTTTCCCAAGCCACCCTAACTGTAGTATCAATGACCTTGGGCGAAGCAGTAGGAAACCACGACTGTTGCAAGTAGTTGCTGAGTAGCTGTTATTTAGAGTGGGCTTCACGTGTAGGCATCTGGCTCTCAGGTGGTGAGCTCATTGTTTCCTTCTAGCACAGCCTCTGACTGGAGTCCATGGAGATGCAGCCTAACCTGAATTGATGGTCTTGTAATTAGATCTTGTGTATCCACACAATAAAAATCATTGACGTGTTTGACTGGGAGACTCCTAACTTGCTGCAGAATGAGGTACCGGCACTTTAGTAATGTGCTTATTTCAGCGGAGGATGCATGAGCGAGCTTGGTTCTGGCATTTCTTCATGTGGGTGTTTGACTTGCCAAGTAAAAATGGTTCTTTTAATAACTATATTTTTGGATGAGGCTTCCTAAACTCTCGGAGAGCATGGGAATAGGGCAGGCCATGGAAAGGAAAGGAGGAAACTGTGGTTTTGCACTGCTGCCTGTGAAGCCGCTTGTGTGTCTAAAGCTTCCAGGCTTCTGTTCCTTGAAGTGTTGAAGGACTGACTGCCAGCAGGTTGTCCTGCCTCACCTAGGCAGCAGTTTACTGAAGGGCATGAGGCAGTGTGGTTCTTCATATCCCTTTGTCAGATATTTAATGATATCAAAGAACAATGTATTTTAGGGAATCATCTGTATCACTGCAAACTTGGGAGACGTGTGCCTGAAGAGGCTTTTTCCTAGTCCTTTCCAGTGCCATCCTTTCCCTGCTATTTTGTTTTCTGTGTCATATTTTTCCCCAATTTACTTACCTTAAGCATTATGAGAAATCACTCCTCTCCTTCTTGCCCTATCCTTTCCCTGTCTCTACAACATCTATTTTGCCTGATCCCTTTCTTATCTTCATCTGGCCAATCTCAGTTATCACTGAAATTCAATAGTTCTTGGCCTGCCTTGCACCTCAGCCTGATTACAGATACTGAAGATAATAACTTGTGCTGTGAACCTGTGTTTTATTACATATTGGTGTCAGGATGCTGTGAGCTCTGGTTTTGGCAAAACTTTTTCAGTGTTTTTTGGGGTAGTTAGGGTCTGTGTGGGGAGTGGCCACTAAACATGCGTTTGATGTGTGTTGTCTCTTTGGTTGTTTAATGAAATCTTGTGTACCTTTCTCTGTATACAGGACTAGGGCTTTCTGTCCTGACTGGTTTTGTGTCTCACTCTGGTGCTTGCTCGCAATCAAGCATGTCCTGAACCTGCAGATGGAGAGCAGAGGCTTCATTCGGGATCTTGGTTGCTTAGGGGCAAACAGCTGACGTGCTCCAAACGATTCGCATGAAAACCCTGAAGGAAATGCTGTTGCATAGAATGGAGAGCTGGAGAGGGGAAAGATGCCCAGAGCTTTAAAGGCAAGTGAGTTGAGGTTGCTGCAAGCGTGGCTGTGGCAGGGCTGGAATGATCAGAGCGGGACAGCTCTTGGAGTCATTTCATGGCTGAGTTAAACACAGATGAGGCTTTGCTTGCCTCCTCCACAGGGCACCTGTGTCTCCATGCCTCAGTGTCCTGGACTTCCCTGTGTGCAGCATGTGCTACATATGCTCTTCTCTCTACTTCTGCTACGTCTCTCCTTTCACCTTTCCTGGTCTTTAGCTTCTTAAAACCCTCTGAGCATTATTTTCCTCTCCCCTGCTGAGCAACTCTTGTAGACTTCATTTGGGAATTGTCTGAGTATCACAGAGCAGAGGAGGAAGATCAAGCATTCTGCTTTCAGGTGATTTGGCTTCTTTTCCCTATAAGTGTGAACAAGTGCAGCTCCTGCCTCTGCATGATGTGTAGAAATAACCGCTCTCCTTTGTGAAAGATGACAGAAGTATATGTTTGCTGAGAAGTCCTCTTCTTTCTCGCCACCCTGATTGCTTTTTACAAAATTCTCCTGAATTGGGAAATGAGTTTGGTATATGTGTGTGTGTTACGTGTGTGTGGCAAAAGGAATAAGACTAAAATAACGCGTGGCTTGTGGTACCAGGAAAACAGATTCCTTCCCACCCCAACTTTTAAACTGAAACATTCTTGGGATTTAGTTATTCTGGCAAACCTGAAAGGATTTTCCCCTCCCCCTAGACCCATGGCATGCGCGACTTGCTGGCTTATTGAAAAGTCATTTGCTGTCATATGTTCTAGTGGAAAAGTTTAGATACACTGTCATTATATATATGAATTTTAAAAGAATATTTGTTAAAACTCTGCCAGTCACATCTGAAAATATATCAGGATTGGCCTTGGCAGTCCTGAAGCTTAGAAAAACAGAAAGGAGATATTTTTAAAATAGGAAGATTTTTTTTTTTTCTCTTTTGCATCATGATTCTTTAAGGATTTTCTGCAGCTGGGCATATATTTAGACTTTCATCCAGAGTAATGACAGATGGAGTATTTACTTAAATCAATTCTACATGTCCTCCTGTTGTAGGATCTGGGGTTTTAAGAAGAAAAAGCCGTGGACACTATAAAGTTTGTGGTAAGGTATGAACATAGGCAACATTACATACCTTTCTCACTGATGCTGGAGATGTACGCTGTATTTCTTTACATAGCTTTGAAACTGGCCTGGTCAACTTGGGTCTGCATATATTCTCGGTGTCTGCTTCTCAGATGCTGATGTTGATTTCATGGCATGCATATTTTGTTCATAAGTGTCAAAGGTTGCTTTTAAGGAAAGCATCTTTGGCACTGATGAGCCAAAGGCACACGGTGTCTGGCTGAACTCATCTCGTCTTTAAGTACTTAAAGCAGCTTGGGTGACGCTGCAAAAAATTTTTCTGAAATTGAAAAATGGACCTTTCTGTGGGAGTTTTTAGTAAAATGTCAAAGATATATGTGATCTGAAGAGAAGTCAGGATATTGTGAGGTGGTATCGAGCAACTTCTCCAGTTTGGAACCTGCTGCAGTGTTGAGTCACAGTTGTACGTTTCAGGCAGCTCTGAAATTATAAGTCTGTGCCCTGGGAGTTGTGCTGCTTATCTCCTTCCTACATATCAAGTCTCTGGGGATCCCTTTACCTTGTCAAGATTATTGTGACTGCATCATCTCCTACGGTTTGCTCAGCACTCCTGTGTAACTGATTTGATGAAAGTACCAGGTGTATTTTCAATTTTCTGCTTACCATGTGATCTTCGTTGCAGAATAAAGACCAAGCTTTTATATTGCAACAAATCTTACTTTCCAGTAGGATGCTGCAAGCGTAAGTGGCATAAGATTTTTTTTTTTTTCAAAATATGGTTTAACACTAAAGACAAATAAAAGACTCCATTGCATTGTAGCTGTAAGCATCAAGTCAGCTGAGTGGGTTTAACTTCTCTACAGCCCTAGAGCTGACCAGCTAGGGCAGTGATTTCCTATCCTGAAGGCAACAGTGGTAATTTAAACAAAGTGTAGATGTGAATAAGTCTTGAGAATCACTGGAGGCACTGTGTCCCAGGATGATAGTTTCTGGCTTGTGGGATGGCTGATGCCAGTCTGGTGTGACACAGGAGCAATACACTGGGGGCCAAGTGGTTTGGTCAACCCACACAGAGTGGGTTTCCTGCTAGGTTTTGCAGAACCAAAGGCTTGTCGCAGAAAAGGAGGTGTAATAAGTAAGGTCCCGCTATGAAAACCACTTTTGCTTTGCTGATGGAAAATGGCTCAGCAAAAAGAGAACCTGAAGTCTTCATTGCTGTCCTCCTGGTTCTGCTCATTACCTGACTTTTGAGGCAGATGCTGAAGCAGGCTTCTTCACTGTTTTTTCTCAGCAATAAGAGTTTGCACTCCTTGCTCAGCACAGTTCTTACTATCCTCTGGTCGTGCACTGTCTGGTTTCCTCTCCGCAAGTCTGTTGCCTTTCTTAATCTCAGTGCAAGGGTACTGGACTAGAAATCCTGCCCTGGGAGCGTAGGTTGCACCAGGCCTTCAGGAGTCTGTCATGCATCGCATCTCTTCACAAGCTGCTATTGTGTATCACTGGATCTCTTTTCTCCTTTACCCCTTTTTTGGCATCCTGCACTGCCCTGTTCCATGGGCTGGGGGAAAGACGCTTGTCATGAGCTGACCTCCTTGGCATATGTCCCACCGCTGGCCATGCCCCTACTCTGCCAGGCAGGCTGTGCCACTCCAGCCCCCTCCTCCTGCTCACCCCAAATTGGAGCCCCTGAGAGGTCTTTGTCGGCCTGTTGAGAGCAGCCCCTGTCCCACCATTCCCACATGGCGCACCCTCCCCGGCAGCCTCCTCCACATTCAGCAGTTTGGGCTGAAAGAACCTTGGCTAATTACGCTGGGCTGAAAATTACCACTTTGCTGCGTTCTCCTGCTGCTGGGCCCATTTGTGTGGGGCCTGTAGTTAGAGGGAACAAAGTGCCCCCTGTGGAGCCAGGCAGGCCCCAAGTGTGAAGCTACAGGTACAAGCAAGAGGGGAATGAAGGGAATAATTACTGGCTCCTCCAGGTGAAAGCCCTGTTAAAACTTCAATAAGCCAATTAGGGGCCAGGGTGTGTGTGTGGGGAGAGTCTCCTCCACATATAAGTGATTCCCACCAGGCAATTAACAGAAATAATTTCACGGAGGGGAGGATAAGAAATAGCTCTTAGAAATTGTCTTGAGTTGGGGAGGCAATGAAACAGCACGACTGCTGCAGTGGTCCTCGTGTACTCCAACCTCCCAGCTCACTGTGTGGCCTGAAAGTGTTGGTGGGGCTGGGGGGAGAGGGAGGAGGGAGGGAAAATGGCAAAGAAAAAGGAATCGCTGGAGCTTTACACCTGGGCAGGCTTTGAGAAAGCAAGGGCTGGAGTTCAGAGCTTCTTGTAAGGCTGTGTGTGGGCCCCGTGCGCTGAGCTCGAGGGGGCTGCTGGATCTGGTGTGAAGTGGGTGAGGGTCAGGCTCAGGGTGTCTTCCCCATGGGGATGAGCAGGAAGGCTAAACGTGGTGAGCCCAGTGAGGAAAGGGATAAGTGCTGGGTGTGAAAGCTCAAAGCGAGTGCGCAGGTGGGTGAGAACTGAGTGCCAGAGATGTGTGATGCTCTGTAGGTGCCCTGCCGTATCCTAGGAGCAGATAGTGTCCACTAATACCTTTGCATGTATCTCATCCAAGGACCATGTTTTTCTGCTGCTCATCTAACAGCTTCACTTATTTCTTCCTTTCCGTTGGTTCCAGAAAGCCAGTGGATTTGCGCAAGACAGGTTTTATGAAATTGCCTTGCTATTCCCTTGCACTGTGTTGCAGATGGCGTGTGCAGAAGTCAGAGGCAGAGTATGCTCTCAGGTGGGTACCCGGCAGGAGTCATGCCTGTCAGCATTTCAACGGCTCCTCTGAGGAGTAGAACAAGAGTAGAGCATAGGGTGAAATTGCTGCAGATGGCTGAGACTACCTTAGTTGTGTTGCAAGGGGGAATGCATGGTATAATTAAAGAAGTCCGAATCCAAATACCAGCTATAATTGTTTCATGTGTGCTCGCAAAAGACGATGAAACAAAAAACAAACCCGTAAACTCCTCGGAACACGAATGTAACCTTAGTAGTGACTTTCTTTGCCTTCCTAGTGTTATAGCTTCTAAGAATTAAAAATGTCCTGTGAGGTTTTGTTCTGGTTGCTGATAACCTGAAATAACCCCACTGTAGTGGTGTTGAACCACCTAGTCTTGGACTGACCTGGAATTCCCTAGACTTTCTCCTTCGTAAAATTTTTTTTAAAAATTCTTTTAAAATTTTAGTTTAGTTTTTCTTCTCTTTCTCCTCAGAAAACTTTATTTGGTAGGAGTAGAGAACTGCATCTCTTGTGTAGCCCAGCTTTTAGACTGTTTCTCAGCAGTCATGTTTCCTTATGATTCAGCTTCAGAGATAAAACCCCAGTGAATGCCTGCAAAGAGAGCTCTGTTCATAGGAAGGTTTGGTGAGCATGCATAGGCAAAAGAGTTCTGGCATGGGCTTTCTGCCCCCCTTGATGTTTATTGTGCATTGTTCAGACCAGTGCCTGAGTTACATACTGGATTACGTTTCTCCTGTGGTTAAGGTGTCTCTTTTTTCCTGTAATAATACTAATAACTTGAGTATCAGTTGGGGTCTGGAGAGAGCTAGGGATGCGGAAGTTCTCATACAGACATCTCTGACCTGAACAACTGCTCCATGCCTGGCAAGCCCAGTGGTTGGGGAGTGAGAAAGGGTGACAAAGAGTGTTGGACATACAGTGCAAATCAGTATTTTGTACTGTTAAACTTTGGTTATCAAGCCTTTCACTGTGATAAAGGTGTAGTGCTGATGTCAGTTCCGTAGAAGTGCTTCTACAGCCACAAATGCAATTCTGTCTGAGGTTCTGAAAAATAACAGCAGCACTGTGAAAAGCTCTGGTTGAGTATTCCTCTTGTATGGGAACATCCAAGACCCTCAATCAACTTTTATAGAGCTAATCTGAGTGTGGCCCTGTCCTAGACACTTGCTTCTTCCTGAAAGCATGTCGTGCACAGCTGGGGAAAGGAGGGTGATATTTAGATGCAAACAGCCCTAGGAACATCAGGACTCTTCTGTCAGTGGACATATTTTCCTGTTCAGTGCTGCAGTGTGACAGAAGCTTGTCTGCATATGTCTGTCCCATCTAGAATCTCTTTCTTAATATCATTGAGCTCAGTTTTTTTCCAGAAATGGGGATTACATTCTGTACCTGGCTGCCTCTTTCCACAAAACTTACTTGCTGCAGGCCTGGTGAAGGGACAGTGACCAGGGTTATGGGATGAGTGGGGCAGACAATATGGATGAAACTACAAGACAATGAAAGCGAAATGGAGGTGTCTTGGTTGGATGCCTGTTAAGGACCTTGCTAGAGAAGGAATGATCTGACTACCATGTTGGGTATTGGGCCTTTGGGGATATTAAAGGCTTATTTTATTCTCCAGCCTGTGAGTTTCTGAAGTCTGCAAGAAGGCATGAAGTTAGAGGCCAAGGTGGAGGCTTGGAAAGGTGAAGCTGATATTCCCTCTACCCCGCCTGAGGCATGCAGTAAATGACGTGGGAGACAATGATGTGAGCATTTCTTCTATCAAATGTACCAGAGTTCTGCCTCAGAGAGGAGACTTCACTGTTTCAACCCTGCATCTCTATAGTGCCCTTCAGTACCAAATGCAAATGCCTTCGTTCTGGACACCACTTTCTAGTGGTCCACTTGAGGCAGCGTGGGAATGAGTTTTTAGTCTTGTCTGTCCGTGCCTGTGTCACTGGTGCTCCTTGCCAGAGCATGGCTTTTTCTCTTGGAGCAGCAGCAGTTATAAACGTTGGGGTGTTTGTGCAGTCATCTAAACGAGTTTTGTTTTCTCCCTGTGCTGAGTCCCTGGTGGGGAGTCGTAGAGCTCTTCTTTAGCTTCTCTGTGTGCAATTTGTGATGCATATCAGGAGCACGGCTCAACCCCGAGCTGACGGATGCCCTGAGGGACTCTGTGGCATACATACGAGGCTCAAGGAAGCAGCAGCAAACGTGCCAGTGCTTTGCAGTCTCTTTGTGTAACAAGCCTGGTCATTTGACTCCAGCTGCTGGTTCTCGTTGGCAACGCTCTTCACTGCTGAACAAAAATGAGGCTGTGCTGCAGTGGGGCTCTGCTTGCGCGGGTAAGCTCAGTCCAGTTATAAAGTCCAAATACAAGACTATTTTACATGCGTGCAGGCAGTTGGGCCCAAATACCAGCTCATCTCCAGAGCACCCTAGAAGTTCTTCTACTGAGTCTGGAGCAGTACAGGGAGCTGAAGAGGCTTCCAGCAGACTCCCAAAACCAGGCTTTAATAATGGTGTAGATACCCTCGAGCCTACAACAGCAGGAACACAGGTAGAAAATGCTGAAATCACTTTGATGGACCACATCTTCCTTTTCTTGCACTGAACATCTGGAGCTGAAGCATTGCATGGCAAAGATGTGGGAGGAGCATGGTACAAAGTGTGAGAAGGCCCTCGAGAACTGAGGAGTATAAGACTTAGTCTGAAACAAAAAGCCAGAGCGATATTGCAGAGCTGTAGTAAATAGGATGCAACCTGCACTTGTTACTTTGGGGTTTGGGCAGTTGCATCATGTTATTGGCTTCTTTAGCTTTTCCAATCTAATCTTCGTCTAAATAGCCTTCTCCTCAACATATTCCCTGTTTTGGAAAGTTGTAGTTTTAGCCCATTAACAGTAGTTGGACTTTTGGTGCAACTGTCTTTCTTACTGACTTGTGGCCAGTTTGTGGTTACCAAGTTGTCAGCACATAACCAAGCTGTCCTGACTTGCTTCTGAGATCCGGAAATTGCTTGGTTCAGTTCTCTGGTCATACTGCAAGGAGCACAAAGTAGGGCTAAAGGGATCTGTCTGGAGAAGTGAGGGGACAAAACCAGCCACGCATGACCACCCAATCCTGGCTTTGTCCAGCATTGCCTGAATCAAAGGCGAGTGGGACTTGTTGCGTGTTTGTGGTGCTTGCTTTCTCTTGGAGAAAAAAAGCGCTGCCTTCCTTCCCCCCTTTTTTTTTTCTTCTTCCTGCAAATTAAATGCCCCTGGGGAAGGAGCACTTGTTGTCTCCCTCCCCTTGTGCGTATCTGGTCTGCTGGAGAAGCCTCATGCTGGAGGTGCCAAAACTCCCTGAGCTGAGTTTCCGACCCCCTCCTCTCCCCTTCACAATGTTGTTACTGTTGCATCTGCTCCCCAGCCTCCTGGGCTCTTCAGCAGGGGCTCTATCAAGTTTGTGTGACCTTAGCACTGTATTCATCCTGGAGGAGTTACCTTCTGTAACGATGTCAACTGATGAGGTTAGCAGGATGGTGGCGGCCGCGATAAGACATGACATGTTCTAATGATTCGCCTTAGCGAGCTGCGTGTGTGTGTTGGGGGGGGGCACAGAGAGGCTTAGAGACGGGGCGTGGGGGCCCCACAGGTGCCGACAAAGACTTTGACCTTTGCTGCTATAATATCAGTGTTTCACAGGCAGGGCGGTTCGGTAACCCACTTTCAGCCCATCAAAAATTGATTTAATTGCAATTTTTTCCCCCAATTAGGAGCACTGGAGCTTAACTAATTGGAGTAATAGAGAGTAATAAGGCTCTGATAAAAAGCCTTCCTCTGCCTCCTTTGTATCTTGTGTCATCGCCTGTCAGAGGTCAGAGAGCTTGCATATTCTATTAGGCAGAGTTGCCTTCATTTGTACAAATTAGTTTACCCAACAGTAATTAAAATGCCAGTGCGGGTCGGGGAGAGCTGAATACAATTGATGGGCACGTTGGTGAAGGATTTGACAGCTCCGGTGGCCTCCCTTGCCAAAGCGTGTCAGTGCTGAATCAAAGGCTACACAAACCCACAGACCCGTGTGTTTTAACCCGTGGCACTGTCGGCACCAACTGCTTTCTCTCTTCTCCGCTCTCTGTTTTGGACTTGCTTTCTCTTCTCCTTCTTTTCTCATCTCACTTGAGACTTTTTAAAATAGATGTTTCCCATCTTTGAGCTGTCCTTGCTGTTGATCGTTTTCATAATGCTGCCACCAACCCCCCCTCCCCGTCCTGTCTCTCTCAGTGCTCCCCCTCCTCTCCCCCCACCGCCTTCCACATTCCCAGCTGCAGGGCTCTGTCAAGTAATAACTTCTTTGTTTCCCGGTCCGATGAGTCTCTGCGTATAATAGTCTCCAAAATGGAACAACGACGTCCAATTCCAGGGGGCGGGGGAGCGCGCAAGGAGGAAGGAACAGACTCTTGCACGTGTCAAGCAGATTCTGGATTTGAAATCCCCAAAGAGCAGAATGGGACTTGAGAAGCAATCTGTTTACAGTACAGAGGAAGGGCGAAAGCCTGGGGCACAGGGGAAGTTCAGAGAGAAGAGGTTGGAAAGGTCCTGTTTCACCCAGGTACCTTCAGTGACTTTGCATTGCAGGATTCCCAGCTTGGCAGTGCCTGCTCTGAAGGCTGGGTTGGTAGTGGGAAAGATGTGTATTGTACAAAGGGATTTGTATCTCTGGAGCTGAGACTGTTTCCAAGCCTTGCCACAAACAGTATCTTTCTAGAAGGAGTGATGGGCAGCAACCTCTTTACCTTCGCATCTGGCAGTGTTCTGCCCAGGATGGGGCAAAGAGGCAGGCTACAGGAGGGGTGAAACTATTCAGTTGACACCTTGTGAGCAGACATGGAATCACTACAGCTGGACTGTAGCCAGAGCACTGCTCCTGTTGCCAGAAGTGCCACGGGTTTTTCAACAACCACAAGTTAGTCAGGTGGAGAGAAGTTCTTATGTTTCTTCCAACAGCGTTGCCAGGATGTGTGTTTTCTCACATCTCCTGGCCCAGTTTCTGTTGTGGGGTATGTTCTCCAATGAAATGTCTCTTCTGTAGCATAGAGAAGGTCTGGCTTTAGGATAAGCAGGGGTTTTTTTGTTTGTTTTTTTTCTTCCTTCTCTCTTTCTCAGTAGGGAGTTTTCAAATGAGAAAGAGAACATCAAAGTATCAGATGAGTTGGAAAATGCCATGCTTTGGACAAGTGTATGAAGTATGTGTGTCTCAACGCTCTGCAAAATACTCACCTTCCTGGTACAGCAGAGGTGGAAATGCTGGGTTGGCTTGCTTGTTTCTGTCTCCTGGGGGATCCCTGTGAAGACAACATACCGTGTTGTGGAGGTCCTGAAACGGTGTTTCTTTTCCCATTAGAGGCGCCTTTTGTAGGAGGGAGCTTCTAGTCATGGTACCCAGCAGCTTTCACTGGGCAGAGGAAAGCTTAGTGTGGAAGGGGCTCCAGCGCCATCTGAAGTAGCCTGTAGTTGCATCTGGTCAGCGTCTGTGTGCATCAGTAGGGTCATACGTGCTTTAGAGATGGGTCATCCCTGTGGTGACATATATGGGGAGTCTTGAGCTCTCTTCCCAATCTAGACTCTTCTCAGTCTCTTTGACTCCTGCAAGCATTCTAGACAAAAAGAAATTATTTACTAGGCTAGTAACTCAGCTTGAGTTGTTTCTCTTGGGGAGCTGACAAGAATACTTGTGAAGAGGCTGCACTTCTCTAGGTCAGAGGTTTTTCACATGTAATCTGTGTTTCCTAAGACAAAAAATCTTGTTGAAGCGAAGCTGAAAGAGGTAAGCCTGGTAGAAGACTACAGTTCTGGCGAACGATATTTCAGAAGTTTTGAAGCCAATCTTTACATGCTTGGCTCCAATTTGCAAGTTGTTTTAGACCTATCAAAGCTGACTTGTGTTGCCCTTTTGCTTGGAGTGAAACTGTCACCTCTGCAAGGTTCCCAGTTATGAGAGGCCTGGGGCTTGAAAGTATTTGCCTGCAGACCAGACTCAAGGTGAGGGACCCTGTATCCAGACTTCCAGGTCAGTTCACTCCCGGGCTTTGACAATTTCTCATTGGCAGTACTTGTCGTGCATGTCTTGTGAATGCTGCTTTCTAATCCTGGCAGTGAAGGTGCCCCGTTCTTCTGGGAGAAGTCTTATCTTTGCTTGCTAATGGGCTCCAGCCTGTTAAAGATAAGGCCTGCAAACCTGATCCT
>NW_009727852.1:14834-43175 GCF_000703405.1 Apaloderma vittatum
ACAAAATTCCTGTTGACTGAATGGAGTCAGCTTTACCCAGAAGAGACTTGTTTGTGGCCCTGAGGCCTGTATGCGATGCTGGAGAGAAATCTCTTAATCTAATGCTATTTTTCTTTTTTCCTTTTTTTTGGGGGGGGGAGGTGGGGGGTAAGGACTGAGGAGGGAAAGCTGAAGTCCAGAGCTGACAGCATGAGCAGGGATTAGACCTAGCTGCTCCTCCCACCTTTTTCTCCCTGTTGATATGCCTCCATGCTAATTTAGACCTGTGGCAACTATCAAAGCTTTGTACATACCTTCTGCACAAAGGGGCCCATCTCCCACGTGAGGGCGTTCTCTGCTGGGACAGAGGTAGTTTGTCCCCCAAAAGAAAAATCTTAAGCACCCAATTGCCTGCTTGACTGACTCCCTGACTGCTATTATGTTTCTAACCACGGTAATTGGCTTTAGTAGTTATTAATGGATTATGTTTGGGGAGGGAGGGACAGAAGCCAACACCTAGCTTTGTAGCTGAGGGACTCCCTGACCAAAGTGCTGCTTTCCAGACATGGAGTTTCACCGATGAGTGTCAGAATGGGTGTCTTCTGCTTGTGTTTCCCTGAGGTAGGAGATGCTGGCAAAAGCGAAATGTTCGCTCTTATGCTGCGGTATGGTGGAGAGAAGGCAGTTATTGAGCAGAAACCCTGTTTCCAAATGCTGCACGCTTTCTTAATTGGTCCTCGTAGCTGCTGCACAAGAGGAATTGGATTTTCCTTAGACTTTCATACTTTGGTCAGGGACTTGCATGAAGAGTAGTATGTGCACCCTGCAGCACCTGTGCAGAGAGCCCTTTGCTACAGGTGCGTTGGGCCAATTGCATGTGCACTACCAGTGAATGGGCCTGGGATTTTGCCTGTAAGACAGCTTGGTTGGGGAGACTTTGAAATAGCTCTGGTGCTGAAGGCCTTGTCTAGCCCTAAAGGGCAGCGAAGGGTCACAGGGCTTGTGAACAGCCCGATATGTGAGTTTGGGTAGGAGAGACAAAGCCAGTCAAAAAAGAGGGCCTTGGCAATGTAGCTCTTTGAGATGGCTTGATGTTGTCTACTTGCCTCTTCTGCAGAGCGTATTGGGAATACTTCTTTGGCCTTATGATTTGGAGAAACCAATTGCTCAGCTAAACCATAGGGCTACGAGTAGGAGTCCTGACTGTGTCCCAGCTTCCACATGGCTCTTCTCTAGCTTTGACTAAGTTGAGTGTGTGTTCAGCGCTTTGCTGCTGGCTGCCTTCTAACACCAGCAATAGTGCTTCTCGCAGAAGTCAAGGAGGCTGCAAGAATCCCTTCTTGGTACAGTGGAGGCTTGAGGACGCCTTCTGACTTCCAAAGAAAGAATGTTTTTGAGGATCAAAGAAATTTTTAAAAACTGCTATTTTTGCCGACATGACATTGTTTCCTTATTTTGCTTTCCTCTTTCAGCTGCCAGCCCCGTGTCATGCTGCGAAAGATGTTTAGGCAAAGCATAGAGCCAGCTTTTATTTAAAGCAGGCTCTGTTTCCTGCATTTGTGCTATCCTTATTGCAATGACTTAAACATAGTTTTGACATTTTATTCTCAGTAGCTGCAATAAATGTGGCTTTTTGAGCAGTCATTTATAGCTTACTTAGAAATCTTTGTATGATCTGCTTTCTCTTACTAGGATTAAGGATAGGAAAATGGCACAAAATGAGCAGTGTGGTGTGGAGACCAACAGCACTGATGTTCCTGCTGCTTGGTTTTAAGTTCCTGTCTTATCAACTAGTTGGAGGCCAGTGGCTGTTAGGCGACCTCTGGAGCTGGCAAGTGCAGCCAGGGACATAGCATCACCAAGGAGACTTTGGAATGGACCCTACTGGAGAGTGTGAACTGAGACAAATATTTCTGCAGGAGAGCTGTGCTACCTCTGATAGAGAGAACATGAACACTGGGGAGGGCAACCTGATCCAGCTTTGGAATTGGCCCTGCTTTGAGCAGGCTGGACCAGACCCCTCTAGTCTGTGATTTGTTAGGCCTGTGGTGCTGCAGCCAATTTGTGATTGTGCTCAGAAGCTGCCAGCAAACAGAAGCACGACATGAAGTAGGAAGTAACAGGGAATTTTCCATGAGGTCTTTCTGCAGCTTACAGCACTGTGTATGAAACATGCTGAGTACTGTGCTAACTGTTTTTAAAATGTCATTGCGATTCACAACTGCTCCTATTTTAGGTTTTCCCTTTGCATATGCAAATACATCTTTATGTCCTACCAGTGCTCTGCAGTTGTGACCTGCTGCATCTGGGAAGCTCAGCTATTGAGGGCTCTGGAGCACCTCTCCCCTTACTGCTGCCTACCCCTTGTGAAATAGTCATGAACGAGAGTTCAAAGTCTCTCTCTTGTAGCCTGCTTTCTCTGTCTTGCTCATGCACTGTTTCTTCAAAACATGAGGATTAGTAAGTGGTTTTCTTTGTTTTCTTGGTTTTTTTAAACAGCTCATTTGTGACGGGAACAGCCTGCTGTGGACATACCTCACCTCTGAGAATCTGGGACCTTGAGAGGTGAGTAAGCTTTCACGTTACAAGGAGGCACCTGACAATTAAAGTGAGTAACAATAAGAAATGCAATACTGGAGATGCCATAAAATAATTATTTTAGTCTGTGTAGGCAAGGAGTGTTCAAACATGAAATATGGGACAGAATAACCTGGAGTGGAAAGATGTATGTGGGCGGTGATCCTGGTTCATTAGGGAGCAGCTTGATTTTTTTCTTCCCAGCTTTTCTAGTTGATGCCACAGCCATCCTGGTTTCTTCCCATTACCCATGTAAAGTCAGAATATGTCCATTACACCTTCATTTTCATCTGTCTCACTCTGGGAGTGAGGAAGCCTGAGGGTGAGGAAGGTGATCTGCATCTTCCCATTCCCTGACTTGTCTGTGGTGCTCAGAAGCCAGAAGCAAATGCAGGCTACAGTCATCTTGTGCTGGCTGGTGTTTCTGGTAGCTCAAGGAGGTGAGGGATGGCAAGAGATTATCTATGGAAGTGGCTTAGGCGTGTTGTCTTCTCTCTGTCTTAATAAGCATTGAGGAGGTTAATTGCTGTGGCCTCTGATTTGGGCCATTGAGTAGTTCCTGTTTGGTGAAGGTGCTGACCTTAGCAACTAGGGAAGCGTTGGGCTCAGATCCTGATGTGAAACTCAACGGCTGACAAATTTGAAACTCTCAGCCTGGGGGTCTTTGTGTAGTGATGGACAGGTAGCAAATATTTGGCAGGATTATTCAATGGCAGCTCAGCTTTCCAGGACCGGTATGCTCTGGGTAGGAGGGGCACAGCACAGATTATCAAAGGAGTGCCGTCAGGATTGAGGGGAGCTGGTGGGCTCTGATAGGGGAGAGAGCAAGGCAGTGGCCTGAGGATATCAGCAAGGATATCAGCATAGCTGTATTTGGGGAAAGGAGGTAGATGGGGATTAGTGTGGATGCCTGAGACCAGTGTCTGAGGCCAGTTGCCTTCTAGTCTATAGTTTAGATAGTCTGAGTCAACTGCATCAAATACAGATATAAACCAGTTTGTTTTTCTCTGAAGTTACAAAAATAAAAGACTTTGCAAAGGATGCATTCCACAAAGGAATTCCACAAAGGTAAGACAGCACCAGTGCATTCAGCTATGGTGCAGATTTCTTGGTGACCTCATCCAGTGGTGCTTTTGGAGTACCCTAGAAGGATGCAGACTGTGCTGTGATACCCCTGCCCATCAAGTCTTCTGGCTGTTCTTGAATAGAGGCATCTGACTGAGGTGAGGAGATAGGCAACCCTCTCCCCCTGCCCCAGCCTCTCTGACAGCCTTTCCCAAGGAAGCCTGAAGAGATAATAAAGCTGTGTAGAAAATAGGATTAAGGTAATGAACAGGCACAACGGAGTTTGATCTTTCAATAATGTCAAAGCCTGAGTGACAGGCACATAAAAAAGCCAAGGCAACCTAGGCCACTGGGCCTCTGTTGCAATGGCTGGAGTGTTAAACTAATTCTTCCCTTTTCACCTGTCACAGCTGGAATGCACCATGCCACTGGGTCTTTTACTCTCCAGGCACCTGTGTGTAAGCTGGGAGTCTCATCCGTACATGCAGGGCAGGAGACTGAGCAGGGAGCACAGTCAGGAAAGTAGCACGTGAAGCTTGATGTGATCATTTATAGTGAAAGGAGTACAGAGCTGTCCTTCCAGGTCTTGACTTCTGCATAAACTGTTCTTCTTCCAAGCAGAGTTTTGGATTAATTTTCAAAGGTTCCAGTGGTTCCCAGGAGTAATCTTGTAGGGAAGCGCTCCTTATTCCTTTGAGGCTTGTGTGTTGTGTCCCTGGTCAGACTCCAGAATTGGGAGCGTGGCATGGAAACTCAAAATCTTAGAGCTGTTCAGGACTGAAAAGCTCCTCCTGTGCCCAGTGTGTCCTGTTACCGTCTGGCAGACAGAGCCAGGCCCCTTGAATTTTCTGCTTGCCTCATCCTTGTGTCCACAAAGGGCCAGAGTTTGACCTGTAGAGGCTGAACGTGACAAGAACATTAAGAGCAGAATCCAGGCAACTTTTCTGTCAAAAGAGTGAAGCAGGGTAGAGTCATGCGTAAGATATATTCTTCAAAATTGCAAGATCCTTAGCACCACTTAGATGTTTAGTCCTGTCCAAGACCAGTTAGTTCACTTAGCTGTTTGGTTTTTTCTGTGTGAAGGTATGTGTAAGTAACATTGCAGCAGTTTCTGTGGCATTCTCTTCCCTTGGGGTAGGTGGTCTTTTTCCCCAACAGCTGAGAGCTGGAACATGCTACAAAAGGATTTAAAGCTTAAATAACCTTTTGTGTACTGATCTTCTTAGTTCCAGGCCAGATAAGTCCTTGGCTGTTGCTTGTAGCTGTTGGTCATGGTATGTTTTCGTATTTGTGACCTTCACTGTTCCCTGACCCTGGGGCTGCCACTCTCATCCCTCCAAGAAGGTGTTTTCACCTGGAAATATGTTCTGGGCTTTGAAAAGGGCTTGGTTGGGTTTGACAGTGAGGAAATTTTTAGTGGGGAAAAGAAACTCCTCTGCTACATCCCACGCCCACAACTGTCTTTCATTTCTGACTCTGCTGAGAAGATGATGGTGCTGGATCAAAGTCACAACAGGCAGCAACAAGCAATTGTCAAGGGGAGTCTAAAGCAGGGCAATGACCGTGTAATGCCAAGAAACCATCTCTGATGGCTGAAATTCCAGCTGCTGCTACACCTGGCCCTTTCTCCTGTAATGAAGGATGTGGGGTTTTGGTTTTTTTTTTTTCCTTATGCTTTTGAAGGTGGCTAGCTGCACCTCTGGAGGACATAGCTTATCCCACAGATGCTACATTGTGCCATCTGATTGCTTATACATATGGGGAAGTTACTGTGCACTTACTACCACTCAGGATCTAGGAATAAGTGTGGACAGCATCTGTGAATAACTTAGTTGTTTAGAGGTCTGCACAGGAAAGGAGAGTGATTAGCATTATGGGGACTGGATACTAAGCTGTGTCCGTGCATCAAGTATCAGGCCTTGATGACTCCTTGGCCTCTTTCAAGTCCCTTGTCTTGTAACTCAGGTACCTCTGCTCCCTTTTGCCTTTCTGTGCTCAGACCTTCTTGTCTCATCTGCCAGTGCTAGTGCGTGGCTCAGCAGAACAGCCAGTTAGTGATAAGCAAGAGAAAAAAACCAACAAAACCACCTTATTCAGATCCTGTTCTTCTTTCTACTCTTTCTTGCTCTTTCCACCTCTTACCTCCTTTTGGACTTTAAACTTCTTGGGAGTTGAGGGTGATACATCACTGGGAACAGCTCCAAGGCTGGCATTTGTTGTTTGCCTGTGCAAAACTGTTGCCCCCCAGCCTGTCGTGGGGGTCTGCAGGTTTTTAGGTGACAAATGCCCCTGCCTCAAGGATGCTTCTCCATAAGGTAGGGTACTCCAGGGTTTGCTTTGCAGCAACTCGTAGAGCTATTCTGCCAAGTCTGATACTTAAAACGGAGCAGAGTTGTCTTTGGCGTGGTAGTCCTCATCAGTAGTAGCTGTAAACACTTGGAATGCACAGATTCTACATTGTCTTTTCCCGTGACACGTGAGAGATTCAGGGCATGGGAGCTGTTGTGAAAACTGAGCTGAAGTTAGCTGTGTCCTGCAAGCCACCTCAGATCCTCTACCTTTTAAATATACAGTCTTTATCCATCTCCTCCGCCCTTTTGAAAGCATTTTTGGCAGAGTGGAGTTTTTTTGGTGGTGGTTTTTTTTTTTTTAAGAACCCTCTAATTTCTTGTTCGGTTTTTCTCTCTCTCCTGAGCCCTTTGAAAGTGGCTTTACGCCGTCACTGACACCAAACTGACACTTTGCGTTTCCCCACTTCTTATCCCTTTATGGCAACAGATGTTGAAATTTTGTATCCCTTTTATCTGTCCCTCTTTGCCCTCTTCCTGTAATTAGGTTTCCCTTGTTAGCAGTACAAAGTGGCCCGGTTTGCTGCCTGGCCTTTTGAGCCATTGTGTCTGAGCACATTTTTTTCCTCCTCTTTCGGAAGAGTTCCTTCCCCCTTAAGTAATAGGCAGGGTGCGGGCCAAAGCTGTGGCTTTTTCTTGTTTCTTTGTTCTCCATTTATCTCTGCCACCTTTTTCAAAGGGATGAGGGGAAAAAAAAAATAGTTCGTGGAAGAGAAAGATACAGAGTTGCATTTCTTGACCATCAGACCCCCTTGAACAGCTCTTCCGCTGTTCAATGCAGGTGCCTTTGATGTCTCCAAGTTTTGGGGAGGTGGGAGGTAGAGGATTTGTGAAGAGTGGCTTGAGAGTGGGGGAGAAGGCAGATTCAGGTGTGTGGCTGGTGCCCTCAGCAGAGGGGTGGGGAGGAGTCTTTGAGGATAGCCAGACAGCTGCAGAGCAGGTTAGTAATCCGTGTTTGCCTCTAGTACTCTTGCGTTGTGCTCTTAAGCCAGCATGAGCGTTGCCATTGTAAGCTGCTGGCTGAAGTTTGTTAACTTGCTGCTGCTTGATCTCTGGTATGTGTGTCTGTGGGACCATGGCTAGGTTACATCTTTCTGTGCATTGGGGTGGGCAAGAATTAGTTGCTGTCTTTCAAATTTTGGCATATGTTGATCTGCATCCACTTTGGTGGCTCTTTAAAGCCATTGAGTGAGTGAATGTGAGCAACTGTCAACAAGGAGGGAGAGCTGTAAAGCTTGGGCTGCCTGTGCTGGTCTTAAACAGCACGGGTGATTTGACAGTTGCGGTGTACAGCACTGAACACCCCGGTTAGCTGATCACTACTGGTGCTTTCCTGTTTAAATCCAGTCCTTCTTCACTTTGTGTCCTGTCCTGCTCCGATTTTTTATATATGGAAGTAGATAAATGAAATGAGAATCTGCAGGTCTCGTTCTTTGTTGCAAAGCTTGCTAAATGTTTTCAACAAAAGCTTTTAATGTAGAAGCTTGGCCCAAGATGCACAAGCAAACTTCTTAGTGTTGTGTTCTAAAACAAGTTTTGCAGAAAATCATTCTCTCCATAGCTTTGTACTCCACGGTTTAAACAAGTTTAAGACCCTCTAATGGCAAAAGGAGTTTGTTGGGTGAAGGAAACAAATGGATTCAGAACTGGAGTTGCTAGATTGAAAGCAAAAGTGACTGACTCCAGGATGTATGGGAACTGTTTCACCTAGGCATTTAAACTGGATTTATCCAGTCACAGAGAAGTGGGTGGATGTCTCTGGTAGCAGGAGGGACAAGCAATAGCAAATATTATCCTGGCACTGATAATAGTTTCATGGGACGTGGAGGGGCAGAAGAATCTTAATACCATGTTGTAGATGCAGAATCCCAAGTATCTTCTTTTGCGGGACAGAGGCTACCTTCTCCTTTCAAGCCTGGGTTTCTTTCTTAGCATTTCTGTCTTGGCTGAATGCAGTTTTAAATCACAATAACCAATCCAAAATATGTCAAATAGTGAGCTAAACAGCTTTTTGGGCTGTGCTTATGTCAGGTAAATTAATGCCTTCTACGGCTTCCACTCACTGCAGTGGGATGATCCGCAGGTAGCTGCCCTTCCTCAGATGGCTGCTTGTTCTCTTTCGCTGAGTCTCTTCTGCTTGTTTTTTGCTATGCTGTTTCTTCATCCTGTCCATAGATGCCTTTGGTTACTCTTTTTAAAGCGTCAGTTCTGGGTATTCCCATCTATATGTTCTTTGGCTAATAGGAACACAAATGCTATGCTTTCCTCCTGAAATTCAAAGGAAAAAGAGTTGATGAAGTTACAGACTGGGCTCTGTCATAAGGGAATCCTCGTCTTCAGGCAAATCCTTTCTTGACCTGTTCAGATTAAATCAGTTTGGCACAGCGATTGTCTTTGGATTTCTAATTTGGTCCTTGGAAACCATTCCCTCTGCAGTAAGGTAGGTAGGATGCAGAGTTTGGATGTAGATCTAGGCAAAGGGAGAAAAGCAGGTCCTTCTTCATGGAGCTGGCAATCACACCTGTGACTTGAGCAGCAGGACTAGAAACAAACAGGTCTTCTGCCTTCAGGCATGAACTAAACACTTGACGAGGCCAGAAAGAAAGTCATACTCCAATTCCGCAACTCTGGGCCGCAGCGTTTGAGTTCCTTGCTCTGAGATGATGGGTGGCGTTGGAGACAGGACAGCCAGGCCTATGGCCAACTACTTGAGCTAGTGCTGGAGAAAACTTGCTGCTGCTGGGAGCCTCTTGCATGGTGGTCTCTTGGACAACTGTTGCTTTTACCAAACTTTGTTGCATTCAAAGCTCTGTCTCTTGGCAGTAACAAATAGCTTCAGTCTCGTCTGTGTGACGTTTTTCCCATGGTATGCCTGTGTTCTCAAAACCATTTGGTGCTTTGCAGTTCTTTACTGATTTCTGGGGTGGGGTTTTTACATCATCTTTCTGAACCCTCCCAAATAAGCTGGACATCTACTGTGCTTTTGTCAAGAGGACTCTGGTCCATCTTAAACTAATTGTCTTAAAATCGTTGGAGGAGGAAGAATATGCAGGTGCTTATCCTAAATCCTTTCTTCCCCATGGCAGTCTTGGCTCTGTCTCACTACAGAGGAGCATGAGGCCAGCTCCTGCCCTTTGTGTGCGTGCATGTCCAGGGCATGCTGTGGCCTTTGCACTCCTGTTCAGACGTATTTATGACAACTTTACAAGACCCCGAACAATCGGCGAGCGTGGGTGGGGGCTGGACACTCCAAGCGCATCAATCAGTTTCATCCCTCTGAGCCAAAGCAAAAGCAATCTTTATTTTTCCCTGGGTTGAGAGAGAATCAACAGAGGCAAGAGAGAAGAATGGGAAGGAGTGAATGAGGAACCCCCTCTGCCACTGGCTAGTGGTAGCTCATTTAAACAGATGGCTTTGTTTTGATTTGGACTCTCCATCTTTTTTGTCTCCCCACTAAAGGAGACCTGCAGAGCTCTGTCCAGAAAGGGAGCAATACAACCGCCTGTTCCCACACAAGTGGGGCGAAAGGCGAGAGGCTTTGAGAATTCCCTGTTTCTTTTCCTTGCCTCCTTCTTTTTCTCTTCCACCCAGAAATCACAGTTTGAGAGAATTCCCCCCTACTCCTCCCGTTGCTAAGAAAGACAGAGAAGACATTCTTGACATTCTTTGCAGAGAAAAGGGGTTAAATGTCTGAATTTGGGGGTCACCATGTTATACAAATTGCAATCTAATCGTTTTTACAAGAACACACGTGTGCTTAGAAAAGGAGCCATGGACAAGAAAGAAAAGGGGACAGACAACCTTTTTTTGTCCTATCTTTTTTTTTTTTTTTTCCACCCAAGGTTTTGGACTATTGTCATGTCCTGTCTTTCTCCCCTCCTCACCCCCGAGAGGGAGAACATTGGTTTTATAGTTAAATTGGTTCGTAAAGCAGAAGGGCTTGGTGCCATTTCTGTTTGTTTTCCCAAATAAAAGCCCCAGCAGGGTCTCTTTTGCACCGTCGTGGCTTTATTTGAAGAAACTGGCTTTTTCCCATAGCCCAGCGTGTCAGTTTATCCTCTGAACTTAACCTTACGGGAACCCGAACAACAAAAACTCACAGGGTCCCAGAGCTGGAAAGGTAAAGAAATTGTATCTTTTTATTGGACCATTTAAAGCGTGTGTGGGCCAATTCAGAGAAAGCAGAAGAAAAGAAGGCAAAACTCCCTCTTCAGTCTCTCCACACCAACACAATCTCAAACCGTCGTTGGTGTCATTTCCCCCCTACTGCCTGGAGTCCCTTCAGCTGTGCTGAGGAAGCTGAGAGAGGCATTTCTCCTGAAAAATCACTTAAAACAGCGTCTCTGAGCCATTTCACATGGAGGTCTTCACTCAGAATTCCCCAAACCAATCCACATCTCCCAGCAGGAAGTAGTAGCCTTGGCTAACGCAGGTGTAACCTTGGGGTAGGGTAACTCTATGAAGAATAACTTTGCCAAGGATCTATGCTTCTCCCTGTGTACGTTATAGATGTTGTGTGACCAGGCCTTCCCCTTCTTGCAATAAGCTGCTGCATCCTGGGTGGCTCAGTCACTCTTGCAAAGCACCTGGAAGAGAGGACAGCTCAACTTTTCCCTTTGGATTTGGTATGCTCTCCAAACTGGATGACAGAAGTTGTGCAAATGCTGCATCCTGAACAATTTTTTTTTAAAATAAGTTTTATTTCCTTTTTCTGATACTGAGTTCAAATATCCCAGTGTTGTGAACTTAACTGTGCTCTTTCAGTTGTTTTTTTTTTTTTTAAAAATAAAAAATCATACATACTTCCCACCTGACTTGTTCCAAGTAGTTATTGGGGCTAAAATACTGGTTCAGAGATTTTCTTGGTTTCTGAAGTCTTCTGCTGATGTGCAGTGGCTTCTCCTCTTTAATGGATGATCATGGCTCGTGAGTGAGGTTTCCAGAGTGATTGAGTATGTCCTCAGTTTCACATACTTCTGTTTTCAGAAGATGTTCTGAATTCAGCAGTTTCCTAGAATTTGGGTATTTGTATAATAACAATTCTAGTGAAATAGTCATAAAAAATTGAGAGTTGGGGGAAAAGTGTTTCATCCCAGCTTTTGGAGTGTAGCTCGTGTATTGGAGACAGCTGGCCAAGACCTGCAGCAAATGGGCAGGGTACAGGGAAGTGTAGACTTCTTTTTGACTCCAGTTAACAGCAAGGTCTCAGGGAAATTCTGAGCTTTTATGGCCACACAAATAATCACTGTGCTTTAGGAGGCTTTATATGACTTTAACTTGGTGACAGCAGCATCCTATAGATTATCTGGAAACAAACCATCTGGGATTTGCCATGGCTCATCTTATTCTATCTTCATATTACTGAGTTGAGGAAGAATAGAACCTTAAGCTGCTTCTTAAAACAAAAGAAACCAGCTTGTTTCTGCCATTCCTCAGTAGTTCACTTTGCTTTCAGGCTTGGAGGTTCCTGTCTTCTGGAGGTATCATGATAACAATGCTCATGACAACATTTCCAGCATGGAAAGAAAAGAGTGAAACATGAAAATCCCAAACAAATAGCTTATTTTAAAAGTAAAAGTCTTGTTTTCTGAAGAATGTGGGAATTCATGGAGATGAATCAAAGGATTCTCTATAATGCCTGAACAAAATGCCTTTCATTTTTGGGCTCATCTGTCTGATACATTTCCCAGGCATGGGGACTTTGTTTAAACATCTTGTTCTATCGGCAAGTCCAGAGCCTGCTGTTAACACAGCTTTCCTGTGCTGGGGATGAAATACGCTGCTGGATTTGCTCTGGCTCTTTTTCTTGTGAGCTGTTACCAGATTACTGCCAATGTGATTTATGGAATCATAGAAGAGTTTTGGTTGGATTCCAGTCTGTCTAGATGCTTAAGAGAAAGTAGGAGAAACTGAGAATATCTGTGAGTTTCGTGCTCGGCACTGAAGGTGCCTGCCTGTCTGGAGGTGCGGCATCGGCCCGGATAGGTTGTAGTTAAGGTGCTGAAGCTGAGAGCTTTGGATCTAGACTGGTCTTTCCAGGAAATCTGGACTGTCAGTTTGTGATTCTGTTCCACGGAACTCCACTGGTGCAGAGTTGTTTCTGTCAGCACTGGGACTTTCTGGCCCAAGTTGTTCAGTACAGAAAAACTACCGCCCACGCAGCTGACTGCCTGCGTTGCCCGAAGAAGGCCTAGGAGTGAAACGGCCTTTACCTTCTACTGCTGGAGGGCTGGGGAATGAGGGAGAAGCAGTGTGGACCTTCCATGCTTGGTCTTCACTTGTTGACTACTCTTGAGAGTGTGTAACAAGGACAAGTTACCCTGGCCTCTGGGTGCAGAGCGTGAAAGAGGGCCCACAAAGGAAAGGTGAAGGCTCTTTTCTGTTATGTTGGGCTGATGGTCTCTGCAAGCTGCTGAGAAACAAGGTTCAAGATAGCTATCACATCTTTTTCTATCCCTCGTTGAGTAGATATCTTCTGCTCGTTTAAGCTGTTAGAAAACCATCAGTGATGTGCTGGTGTATCTGCTGCTTTTCTGTTGCCCTTTGATGGGCTTTCTTGATCCTTTATGGCTTGTTAAGTGTTAGCTGTGGGTTTTGCTCCAGCAAAGTGGAAGCTGTTGGAGACTGGGGTTTGAGGGCAGGAAGCAGCTGGCGTAATGATGGCTGGACAACCTGTAGGCACCAACTTGTGATCCCAAGGCTGGGAGTGTTGTGGTAGCAGAGAGTTCCCTTCCCAGCATGAACTCAGCCTGGATGTGTATGCTGCAGAGATATGGAGTTAGCCTGATGCAGTGCTAGATGGTCCAGAGACACCATAATCTGCTGAAAAATAAGGGAAATATTAATCATGTTCTGCATCTTTATCAATTTAAACATACCCATGCCAGAACACTTAGGTCTTCTGGTTTGTGTGCTCAGTGTACAGCACAGTATGATTTTTCCCCTGGTGTCAGATTATAAGTGCTTCACTGTAGCAACGAATGTGTTGTTTCTGTAAACTGCTGAAGGGCTGTGGCTGTGTGCAGGGGCTGGACCTCCCAGCTGAAAGCTGCTTTAGTTGACCTATTCTTGGGGCAAGAGAACGGAACTGATTATCAAACCAGCAAAGCAAGATTTGCTTTGCTGCAGTAACTTGCAAGTGTTTGTGCTCCTTTCCTGCCTACAGAGAAAAGCAAATCCCTTTTTTCCCTGTTTTTTGGGGGTGATTTTTTTTTATTCTTTTTTGTTGTCTTGACTGGAAAGGGAAGCGGAGGGAGGAAAGCAGGTGTGACTGCAGGGGTGCTTGGGTACCACTGCAGTGAGGTGTGAAGATGTGGAGAAACCCTGGGAGTGAGGCACCTGGATGATGCTTGGTGCTGCACAGGAAGCTCTGAAAGCAGGAATCCTGACTCTCTGGTTTCTCCTGCCCCTGTCCCTTTGATGCTGAAAATTTTCACTTGGGCACATCACCAGGCTGCCATTAAAAATGATCACCATCCTGCAGCACTGCACACTGAAGTCTGGTCTGGGAGTGGAAGAAAGCTTTAGTGTGGGCAGGCGCTCTCTGGGTGTGATGAGTGCTTGTTTCGAGGCAGGAGGTTGTGAGGAGATCTGCTGTGGCCCATTTCAGTCATCTGAGAGGAGGAAGAGGGCTGGTCCCAGTGAGTAAAAGATCTCTGGATGTGCCTCTGTTTCACAGAATCATAGAATTGTCAGGGTTGGAAGGGACCTTAAAGATCATCTAGTTCCAACCCCTTTGCCATGGGCAGGGACATCCCCCACATCCTGCTACCTTTTCTCAGCACAATGCACCTCTCTCCCTGAGCTCACTTAGTCCTTTACATATTAAAGATGTGTCAGCAGGGATAATGGTGGAGGGGAAATAACTCAAACAGGTTTAAGCTAGCTAGTAGGAGATACTCTGCAGATGTGCTGCTAGGCTGCATGGCCCATGTGCAGCTGCCCGTCCTGATTTCCTCTCCCAAAGTGCCATGTGCTCAAAGCTATGAGGGGCTATCTTGTGGAACACACACACACACACACCAAAACCAAACCAAAACAAAACAAAAAGCAGTACCATGGGGAAGAGGGGAGAGAGGGGTCCAAGCTGCCTCGGTCTTGCTGATATAGCTTGTCTCCTGTGCATTACTCACTACCTGAGCAATTGGCAGAGACTCTGCAGGTTTGGCAGTCTGGGCCCTTATGCATCTCACATGTAGTACAGGGGCTCTGGTTTGGGAGAGCAGTTGACTCCTCTTCAAACCTCTGTTGTATGTCTTTCAACTCTGGGCCATGCGTATAACTCATAGGATGAGGAAGGTTTTGTGGAAGCCTTGAGAAGGGTTGCGTGCATGTCCATCTGTCCTGCTGGCTTTGTAGGACAGCAGATGGAGGAGAACTGTGTGCTTGGAGGGGCAGGAGAGTGCCAGGGCTCAAAGATATCCATCCATGTCTCACTTCTCAGTGGATCTGAGGACCCATCTGCCCCAGTCAAACCTCACAGCTCTTGCTCCCTGTGCTGAGACTGTGATTGCTTCAACCTCTCGACCTGCACACAGGTGCAGAGTTGCTGATGGGTTGGTTTGCAAGTAACCTTCCAAGGGTTAATGTATTGTGAGAAGGTTGCAAAGGGATGAAGCCTGGAATCCCCTCGATCCCTTGCCTGGAGAAACACAAAGTCCAATAAGCCAGCACCCCTGGATTCGTGTTGGGGGGGATTAATTCATGCACTTGATGTTAAAGCTTGTCCAAGAGGTTTGCACGGGGGGGCCATCGCTAGGGCTGGTTGGCCTCTCTAAATGGTTGCTAGGGCCCTGGCATCAAGGGCCAATGTAGCTGCCCACAGCCACGGTCACGGAGGGAATTACACAGCCACAAAGAAATTGTTATTCTACATAATCTGCTCTTTGGAGAGTGACTGTGGGGAAACAGGCTGGCCCCAGCATGCCGCCAGCTCTGTGATCATAGAAGCGTGCTGGCTGCAAAGATCGGCCAGGGCTCGCCTTCTGATCTGGGGACACCAGGGCTCGAGGTGCTAATCTGCTTTATCAGCGATTTCTCTCTCCTGACACAAAGGTGTTTACTTGTTTTAACATCTCCTGGGACTCTATTTCTCCTTTTGTGTGGTCTTTATCCCCCGACGAGGGCTTTAGCCCAGATTACAGACAGAATTAAGGCATTTGGCGATGTGCCTCAGAACTGTGTGATGCTGGATCAAGGAGCAGAAAGTAACAAAATAATGGGGGGAGATGCTGGGAGTGACCCCACTGCGGGATCTGTGCTGTCGGCTTTCAGGACCGCTTCATTGTCCTGAGATCCAAGAGTCTATTGGAGAGGGGTGGCCATGCAGCAGGGTTTGAAAAGCAGGTGCTTCAAGGTTTATTGTGTCCAGCATTTTTTATTTAGAGGGTGTGGGAGGAGGAAGAAGAGGAGGGTTTGCTATAGGTGGCCGTTTCAAGCAGCCGGAGAGATTCCCAAGAGTCTGCTATGGCTTGGGTATTGCTGGATGCTGGGACAAGTGGAATGGTCTTGTGGATGGGCTGTGCCATGTGCCCAGTGTGATTTCATGTGAACCAAGGAAGGGGCCCAAGCTCTTTCTTGTAGTCTGGCACGTGTGGGCCCTCACTAGGCACTGTCCACCTTGGTGAGCTGCTGGTTCTGCACATGAACAAGCAGCAGAGTGACATGGCCACAAAGTGTCTGGCTTAGAGCTCCACGGAGATCATGCTTTTGCTTTTTCACAGCAAGCAAGGAATTAAAAAGGAGGAGGGAGTAAAAAAAAAATTAAATTAAAAGTTAGCCTTTGGAAAGTCATCTTCAGATCAGCCCTGAGGCCACCTCTTGACCTGTCATGTTCAGCCCCAGATATGGTATTTGCAGTATGCAATGTAACTGGAGTGGGTTGAGGAGAGCAGCCATAGCAGGCTGCGTCAGGAAAGTCTTATAAGGAGAGGCTGAGGGAGCTGGGGTTGTTTAGCCCGGAGGAGACCCCGGGGCACCTTATCGCTCTCTGCAACTACCTGAACGGAGGTGTAGTAAGGTGGGCGTCAAGCTCTTCTCCCAGGCAACTACTGACAGGACGAGAGGGCATGGCCTGAAACTGCATCAGAGAAGGTTTAGGTTAGATATCAGGAAACACTTCCTCACAGAGAGGGTGCTCAGGCACTGGGATGCACTGCCCAGGGAAGTGATGGAGTCACTGTCCCTGGAGGTGTTTAAGGAGAGGCTGGATGTGCCACCTGGTGCCATGGTCTAGCTGATGTGGTGGTGTTGGGTCATAGGCTGGACTTGATGATCTGTCTTTTTCGGCTTAAGTAATTCTGTGATTCTGTGAAGTTGGGAATTGTCTCCCATGGAGGGGAAGCCCCATGATTCTGAGTACCGGTCACTTCTACCAAGGAACATGATAGGGATTAGCTGTGCCTGTTTCTTGGCACAGCTTTACAGCTGTGACTCTTGCTGGTCACCCTCCATGACAGTTAGTGGCCCAACCAGTAGCAGAAACTGGGGGAGGAAAGGGAAAACTATGCGGGCTTTTACATTCTGTTAAATCACAGAAATGAGATCTAGGAGACTTCTGTGACACCACCTCTGCTCTGGCCGGCTGAACTGGAAGGGTGCTTTGCTCTGAATAACTCTTGCCGTGTTATGTTTCATTGCAGTGGTCAGCTGTTGACCTGTTTAGGGACCGACTTCCACCGTGGAGCTGGAGTCCTTGATGTCTTTTACGAAACACCCTCCCTTCTCCTTTCTTGTGGGTATGACACCTACATCCGCTACTGGGACATACGGACCAGCACCAGGTGAGCCTGCCCTGCTGGCATCTGGGGCCTGCGTGAGGCTTCTGAGCTCTTCTTGTGCAGCTCTCTGGGGGCTTACCTGCAGCTCATTTAGCTCCATCAGGCAAATTGAGCCTCAGTTCCAGCTGTGGAGGCTCAGCCCTGCTCAGGTCTGCATTGCCCTTGCAGGAAGTGTGTCCAGGAGTGGGAAGAGCCCCATGACAGCGCCCTGTACTGTGTAAGGAGCGATAAGAACCATATGATTGCCAGTGGGTCTTCTTACTATGGTGTGGTGCGCCTCTGGGACAAGCGGCAGACGCGGTGCTTGCAGGTGAGGACGGGCCAGAGGCCAGGCAGCAGTGAAGCTTCTGAGTTGTTCTCTGGCAGCCCAGTGCCTTTATCTCTTTGGAAGGAAAGAGAAGGGGCTGCTGGGCTGTATTTGGGCTGAGCCCACCATGGGGAACCTAGCCTGTACGCAAGGAAAATCCTGCTTTGCTCAGGCTCCTCAGCCTTTGGGTCTGTAACTCTTCTTTGAAAGTTTTATTCTCCTATTTTCTTGCAGAGCTTTCACCTGTCTTCACCCACCAGCAGCCCAGTGTACTGCCTCCGTTTCAGTACCACCCATCTGTACGCTGCCCTGGCATCAGCCCTGCACGTCCTAGACTTCACAGCCCCATGAGGGGCACCACAGCTGCTTCTGGTCACCCCAACTCAGCAGAGTTGGCACTTGGCTCAGGGAATCGCAGGGCAGGAGAGGTGAGAACGGGCCCCCAAGGCTTCTGAAGGGATTTTTATTTTTTTTTTTACCTGCCAGAGGGCTACCATGAAGAGTGCACAAAGGGCCAGACTTTCTCAACCTCACCTGCCTGTGGAAATAAAGGCTGATTGTCCTTTACCCTTTTTATTTTGCGCAAGTCAGGGTTTGTTTTATTAACTGCATTATTTTTTCTTTTTTTTTCCTTTTTTTTCCTGTGGATACAGCATTCGAGGGGCAAGTAGAGCCAGGATGCCCCATCAGCTGTGTGTGCTGGTCAGGTTGATATCAGCCAAGCTCTGAGCCATGTGAAGCAAGCTCAGGCTGTGTGGGTTGGATTGATTTGATGGAAGCGAAAGGTGCCTTGAGCAGGGCCCACCTTTCACCTGTGCTTGCTCCCCTGACGGCTTCTTGTGTTGTCTTTCACAGCCAAGAGCAAGAATTTGAACTAAAAAGGCAGAACCAGCCCTGCTTTCAGTGTGTGCCTCCCCAGGTGGCCGTCAGGTCAGGCTGTGCACTTGGCAGGGCTGAAATGGTTGTGTTTTGCTAAATAAAACTCTGAAGGGAAATAAAAGAGACTTTATGTTTTGTTTCAAGTTCCAAAGGGGCTGCGATGTTACCTGCTGATCACAGAGGCCTGGAGGAGGTTGGGGCTGTTTTCAGACACTGTCTACATGTCTAATAGATCTCTCTTCCTGGCTAGACGCTGCGACACTGCTGCACTGAAAGTAGTTCCTAGGATCTTGGATGTCATGTCGCTTTTTGAAACAAGAATTCAAAAAGTGGGATCTGCAACTCACCACCTGTATAACAAAATAGCAAACTGGTCTAGCGGAAATGCCAAGGCTTTGAAGTGAATTGCTTGGGATCCTGTAGGCACATCTAAGAAGGCTCTTGCTCCTTTTTGTGTCAGCCTTCTGAACCCAGGCTGGGTCTCAGAGCAGCCACAGCTTTCAGCTTGCTCTGTGCTCTCTGGATAATGTGGATGTCTGTGGATGAGTGTGCTGTGGGTGAATGCAGCAGTGTCTTGGGACTGGTCCTCTTTGGCTGTGAGTTTGGGTATCCTGGAGAGGTAAAGGAGAGGTTTTCTGTCACAAACTGGGAGCACTTCTAGGACAAGGCACCCAGCCTGGTGCTTTGTTAGACCTTCTCATGTAATTTCTACTGTCAGGAGGCTACTCTTCCCTTGTGATGCACAAAAATATAATTCACATATAAAATAATATTTGCTGGAGCCCCTCCCTTAGCAGGGAGGGAGCAGAACCAACCAGGTCCTCACCTTCTTGCAGGGAGCCCTCCATTCCCAGGTGTGAGACAGCAGCTCAGGGTGTGAAGTCATTTAAAAGCATGGCTTTGCTGCAGGATCATAGTCTCATAATGATCTTTCTGGCACAGTTCCCTGTAACAGTTCCTGATCTGTGCCAGTTGTTCTGCTGCCACTCATGCACGCTTGTTGCCAGCTCCCTTGTAGCTACCATGGTGCTACATATTCTCCTTGTGTGAGTGGCAGAGTTGATGTCGAAGTGATCTGCTGCTGTAAAAAGATGCCATGGCTGGAACAATCTTCCATCAGCTTGAAGCTGTAGATTCCAAAGACTGCTAGCCCAAGAGAATGATTCTGGGGAGACCTCTGGGTTATTAGTAACACTGAGTCGTTGCTGGAAAGATGATGCTTTGCATCAGGGCTTGCTAAGTACTGCTGCTGCATTGCTTGGAGTGCTTTGGGCTCTGCGTGTGAGGAGAGCTTGAGACAGAAGACCAGAGAGAGTGAGCTGGCAGAGCCTGGGAGTGGGGGAGGTCTGTTCTTTCTGAGGTCCACGTGTGTTACAGGTCTTGTAATGAAATTGGGAGGGAGGGCTCGAGATATGAAATGTCTTTGGCAGTGTCCCCAAGGAGAAGCTGTGAAGGAACTGATGTAACTGTGGGGTGGGAGGAGAAGTTCTTTATTGTGCTGGGCCTTGGGCCAGGCCCAGAATAAGAATGAGCCTGTCAGCTGAGCAGGTGAACAAGTGTCACTGGTGCAGAAGACTCCTCCCTTGAGGGGCCTGCCTGCCACGGTGCTGCTGCCAGTCCTACCATTTCCTTTATGCAGCCCTTGTTGGTGGGCCCTGCACTCTTGTAGCTGCTTTTAGGTTCTTCCTGGCTGGAGCCTGGAGCAGACCTGCAGCCCCATGGTGGTGCCAGCACTGGTGGGTAGAAGGATGCACCCTCACAGCTCAGGTGTCACTGGGGAGCGGGGAAATGGCAAGTGGGGCTGGTGCCCTGGCTCTGCTCGGCTCTGCCAGTTGGTGGTGCCTCTGTTGTCTTGGGAGAACTATGCAGGTGGGTCCTGGAGCCACTCAGCAGTAAGGCTCTAACTGGGGATGACACCCGGGCTCTGAGGAGTTTTTGTGGTTTGAAAGCAGTCCTCTTCAGGAGAGCCACTCTGAGAGCCTGCGACTGGCTCCCCTATAAGTGGGGTTTATTTGGGTGGGAGCTGTTCAGATATGAACTGGGCTGGAAGGACACGCAGAAAGCTAAGCACAGGGATGGTGGGTGCAGGGTAGAGACAGTAGCTGGTTGGTGGGCACGTTGCTGAGGCAGCACTGCTGGGGTCCTCCCTGTGCGAGGGGTGGTGTCCATGCAGTGAGGTGTGTGATGGGCTGTGTTTGTGCCCTCACAGGAGGGGGGTGCTTCATGCCATGCAAATGAAGGCAGCTCCTTTTCAGTTCCTGCGCTCTGCGCAGCTGCCTACGCTCTGCACGTCACGTTGCGCATGGCTGGCGGTAAGGGAGCACTTGGGTGTCCTCTTCACCCTCTTTCATAGGCTGTGCCCATTCAGGTCTAAGCATTGATGTTGTCTGCAGAGATGCCGGAGTCACCAGACCATCCTTCTAGCTGCACATAGGACCTTGCACAACAACACAGGAGGGGGTTGCTTCCAATCACAGCCCAGGCAGGTAAGGGGTGCAAGGAGGGGGTTCTGTTTTTTTGAATGTTACTGCCTTCAGCAATGGTGGCAGACAGAGGGAATTCCCAAGGGGAAATACCCAGCTTTCATGTTTCCTCTGCTCATGGAGGATGGGGAAAGGTGTGCTTCCTTTGCATGCTGCAGCTTTCCACAACTCATGGAAGGATCATAAATGTCTGTGTAAATGAGCAGACCAGGCAATAAAGAGATTGACCACCCTGTTGTCTCCCTGGGCCTACAAGGATTCCTCCAAACGGCTCTACTAACAACAGGACTAATTTTTATTAGAAAAGGCAACATAAATACTATGAAGCTGTGCCACAGAGCTCCCCACCACCTCACCCTGTAAGCAGCCACTGCCTACTGGGTCTTGCAGTCACCATTCTCGCTGTTCGCTGCCTTTATCTTCTTCAGCTCCTTCTGCAGTTGCTCTTCTGCAGCCAGGATTTCCTTCGGCTTCTGGTACTGTAGGATGAAGGGAAATAGAAATGGCCTTAGTGCTCCTGTTTAGCCTCTGCTCCAAGTAGACCAACTGGGTCCCTTCTGCCAGGTGTGGCCTTTCCATTATCAGCTATTTCCAAAGCCCATGTGGAGAGGTGGTGCCATCGTGCTAGGGACATGTGCCAAGATCTCAAGTGTCTTTCACAGTGCAAGTAAAGCTTTCCAGTTGGATTCAAAGTCTGGCCCCCACCAACCCCTCTGGAATATCCTAGAAAGCTGTGTCATGCAGATCCCTGGTGTGATCACTGATCGTATGTTCACACGTGTTATATATATATAAGATGCATTTTTAAAAGGCAGACAGAGAAGTAAGAGTTGCAGTTCCTCTGTCCTCCCCTTAGAGCCTGCTTGCTCAGCTGCAGTTTAGTGGTGGATGCAGGTGCTTTTTGGCAAGGGCTTGGCCCAGAGCGAACAGAAGCTCAGAAGGACTCAGGGTGCTCCTCTTGGCCTGTTTCCTCTGCACGTGCACTCCCAGCCCTGCTGCGAGGTTTCCCTCAGAGGGGATGCTCTCTGGGTAGCTAACTTCTGCAGGTAGGATGATGAGCACCTGCCGCTCTAAAGCATGTGGCTGCTCCTTGCAACAGGAAACACGTGCCCGTTTTGCTAGTCTCTCACTTCCATCATGTGCATGGAAGTGTGTCCTCTCCTGACACAAAGCAGCAGGTGACTTCTTTATTATTTTTTTAAGACTGCAAGACCTCTAAGTACAGCAGGTGTTGGACTCCTAACACGCTCTGAAGCAAGAGAAACTTACTATGAGTGAGAATGGAGGCTTGCTCAGGCCTGAGGGAAGGGATACACAGGGCACAACAGACTCTTCCACCTGCAAGTCACCTTGAGCAGCAAGCAGGGCCCCTCATGTGGCCTGGGATGTCCTGGCTAGTTCCAGCATGCCCAGTGTAATCTGAAGCTCCCCCTGACTGTGTGACAGAGAAGGGGGCTCATCAGTGACCCTTGTCAGATCTCCCCGCTCTGCCTCATTTCCCCACGTGTAAGAATTTTAACTTCTTTGTGGACATAAAGAGAAGGGCAAAGTGCTGTTCCGTGTGGCTAAAAGCTTACCGTGATGATCAGGGTGTTGTTGGCATGGGTGAAGCTCAGGGCAGCTGCATCCAAGGGGAGCTGGTATCGGTCCAGGTCAGGAATAGAGAACTTTTTGTAGTACCTACAAATGAGAGAGGAGACAGAAGTGAGGAAGGTGAGGTTCCTGTTCCCTCGCTAGCCACGCTGAGGTGTGGAGTGCTGTTCTACAAGGTGTAGATGAGGACAAGAGACCTCTGAGGGTTGGCAGGAGGACCCTGTGCCATGTTGTGTGCCTGCTGGTGCCTCCAGGCTGGCAGGGGCACTGGAAACAAACCTTCAAAATGGAAATCAGAGCTGGCAAAGTCCTGAAGGGCTTCAGGGTGCGAGAGCAGGCTCAGTCCCTCCACCATGCCCTTGAGTAGTGCCACACATGTTTAGGGACAGACTACTTGGCCCTACCAAGAGGTATCCCTTGTCTTGGTCCCTGCTCATGGCCTCTCATTCCCTCTTAAGTACCAGTTTCCATTAGCTTATGTCAAAACAGCTGTCAAAACCCTTGTGCCCTGTGACTTACTTGCTTAAGTGATGCACCATTCTGTGTTGCAATCCTTCCTAAACCCATCTTCTTAGATAACTTCCTGCTTTGGTGGCACGGTGGTGCTCAGGCACAGAGCTCCAGGTTTAGCTGCCCACAGTCACCTGAGCCTCTGCTCTGCAGTGTCTCTGTGCAGCCCCCAAGGTGGCTGTGGTGCTCCTCTGCACCCCCAGCTCCCATACTTGTTCTTTCCCTGGTCTCTATCCCAGTCTCCCACTCACCTCTCACATCCAAGCAGAGGATGGAGAGGTTTTTGCCAGCTCCCTATCCAGCCAGCGTCTCTCCAACAACTAAACTCTGGGCTTTGCTTAGTATGAAGGAAAGCAGGTATGTCTCGGAACTGGAGTGGTTACAAGCTGCCTGGGCAGCTAAGAGATTTCCTAAGCTTTTGAGATCAGAACCTTGTAGACCTCTCTGCATTTGCCTGAGATCTTCTTTCCTCGGCACGGCTTTCCCTGCATAGAATCATAAAAGCATCTGTTCCTTCTCTCTGGGGCTGCACTAGGTAACACTAGTTGGTCCTATGCCACCTTAGTCTCTTCCACCACTCTCATGGGCAGTCCTCTCCAAGGAACCTGCCTGTAGCTGGTACTGAGGTGTCTAGAGCAGAGCTGGAACAGGCAGTGGCTGCTGTCATGCCATGAGGGCTTCTTCTCCATTCAGCTGGCTGTGTGTGAGGCTTGGCCTCTCTAGCTACCTCTGCCCAAATTGCAGTTTATTTTCCAAGTCACGGTGAAAACAGCTACAAAGGGCAAATGGCTCTCCTGGTGCAGTGGGAGGAATGTACGCAGCTTGTTACCGCAGGGCTCAAACCATTCTGTGTTGTCACTGCTGTCGGTATTTGGAAAAGGTGGCAGACATGGATAATAAGGGAGATGTCAAAGGTTAAACAGCAGAGATTAGATGAACACAAAGACATGTTAAGGAAGTGTTAACTTCTTACCGATTAGACACAAAAAAAAAAAAAGAAAGAAAAAAAAAGCAGTACACAGAAAAACCCCACTGTTTCAAAGGGCCTTGGGAGTCATCAATGAAACAGCAGCATTCTGCTGCCCCAGGACTAAGGAGAAGGGGAGAAGAATGGCTTCGCCTGGCCTCAAACTAAAATCTGTGACAAGATCAAAGGAAACCAGATCTGCCTGTCCCCCCCCTCCTCCTCCTAACGTTACCGCTGCCTCTTGCTACAATAATTGAATCAGGTTTGGCGTTTGGGGAGGTAGCTTTCTGGGTTTGTTTTTAGAGTTTAGTTTAATGGATTTATTTTAAAGCAAGAGGTTTTAAGCAAATCCCACTTGAGCTGCCCTTGCCGTGGCCAGAGGGAACGGGAGTGACTGCTGGAAGTGAAGAGCTCCTGTCTGGCCTGGGGAGCGGGCTGAGCGGCGGTTATCCCTGCTGAGGCAGGCAGATTCTCTGCCCTCGCCTCTCACCCCATGGCCAAGGGCAGTATTGCACTCCGGGCATGGGTCCTGGCTTGAGTTCCATGGTGCGTATGTGAAGTCACCTCTTTTATTTTCCTACTGGAAACCCACTTCCTGGCAGCCTGTAGGGACAACTGCTACTGGTATGCTGAGAATTTAGAGCCGAGCTACTCAGTAGTGACTTGGCAGCCCATCCCATTGCTTGTGCCTCTGGCTGGCGGTCAGCACAGCTCTGCTGCTCAGAAGCAGCGTGGCTGACTTCCAAGGGCTGGAGAGGCTCCGAGGCTTTCTTTCTCTCCAGTAGTGATGTGCGCTCTCTCTGTGGACTCTGCCTTTGTTGCTATCTTGGAATTAGTTGCTGAGTGGTGCCTTGCCCTGGCCGAGACCCCGGAGAAACGATACAAGATATCTTGGAGCCTGTGCTAAGTGTTCTGGTGCTGGAGTCTGTCCCTGCTCCCTACTGTCAGCAAAGTCATTCTTGTCCCAAATGAGGCAATTTTTAGCTATAATTTCAAACGTCCTTATGAGGCCATAGGTGTTGACTGCTTGCAGGGGGACTACTGTTTTCCTGAGAGTGGTGCAAAAAAGCCTGAAGTCAGGCAGGGCATGGGTGAAGCCTCGGTGGGACGTTACAACCTTACAGCACCTACACAGGAAAGGAAGTTCCCACATACACACAACTATTAGTAGAACTGGGAGTAGGTAAGCCCGTCTGTGATAAGATGGGGTTGGACTTAGGCTCGTGTTCCCCTTCCTGTCCTAGCTCCATGTGAATCCACATGTGGCTGACGGGAATCTCATTCATCTTTGCTACACAGGTCTTTACTGAAGTGCCACTCTATTCCTGTGAATTCCTCTGCATGCACTTAGGCCAGTGTCTTTCTGTATTAGAGCTGTAATTGCCTGCCGTTTTCATGGGATACACTTCCCCTTCCTCCTGTCTAGCCTCCTCCTGCTTTTGAGCGTCCAGGTGTGCTCATGTGCTGAGGTCAAACAGTCCCTTGCCACGGCCTCTGATGTGGTAAAGCCTCGCCTGAAGACTTGCGGGTTCTGCGATCTGGAAGGCGTTCAGCAACTGAAGGGGAGCAGTTCTTTTGCCAACAGCACCACCTACAGCCAGCTACAAAGAGCGGCTTAAAGAAGGCGGGTGGGCAGATGGGAAACACGGGTTGATTTAACACATGAATCTGAGCTTTCTCTGTTCTACAGCAATGCTGGGGAGGGAAGGCAAGCAGAGAGCAGCCTGTCCAGCTTCCTATACCAGTCTATTATCCCAGTTGGTAAATAGCTTTCGTTTCTCTTTCAATATCCTCCTTTGTTCTCCCAATAATTACTCCTTGCTCTCTCTTCCCAATACTACTGCTTGTCCTGGCTTATCTCACTGAGACTGTAAAAGCTTTGGGGCACAGTGTCTGCCTCATTCCATGAGAGGTGCCATGTACTGACACAGTATAAGATAAGGAACAAGGAACAGCTGCGGGATCTGGGGCTGTTTAGCCTGGGGAAGAGGAGACTGTGGGGAGCTCTTATCGCTACCTAAAAGGAGGTTGTAGCAAGACGGGAGGTTGGTCTGTTCTCCCTAGTGGCGAGTGATAGGACAAGGGAAAATGGCCTTAAGGTGTGCCAGGGGAGGTTCAGGCTGGATATTAGGAAGCATTTCTTTACTGAAGGGGTTGTCAGGCATTGGAACAGGCTGCCCGGGAAGATGGTTGAGCTGCCATCCCTGGAGGTGTTTAAGAGATGGGTAGATGTTGTGCTGAGGCACATGGTTTAGTGATGTTGATAGGGCTAGGACAAAGGCTGGACTCCATAATCTTGAAGGTCTCTTCCAACCAAAACCGTTCTGATTCTATGATGCTTAACAGCCTTTTTTCTTTTTTCCCCCCATCCCACCTCAAATTTCTTTTGGCAGAATATTATGGTGTTTTGTTTCCAAATTCAATCTGCCTTTTTTTCTTGCTACCTATCACGTCATTGGTATTGTGGCTACGGGGTAGGTTTACACAGGGAGATCTGTCTGCCCGGGTTCCTATGACTTTGCTGTACGCATTGACTCCTGCAGCTCCATGCATGCTGAGATACAATGACTAGATCAAAGTATCACATCAGAGGGAGAAGACGGGATGTTCTAGATTCAAAAGGTCTGCAACGCTTGCTATTTTTCTGAGGGAAAAGCATAGAGCTTGAGCAGCTCCACCATAAATGTGGGGCAGTTGCAAGTGGAAATCGGTCAGCAGCAGACATGCGGCTGAGAGGCAGGGCCCCTCAGCCCTTGCGCGCTGGGGATAGAAGGCACTAGCCTGTCCTCTGTGCCAGCCCACCCCGAGGGACTGTCAGCACTGGCAGTGCTGTCCTTACTGACTTCTTGTTGGTGGTCCGGACGATGCAGCAGCGCTGCTCCTCCTCCACGGAGACGCTGTAGACCTCCTTGGGGTAGGGCAGGTTACGGATCCGCCACTGGAAGCTGCTCAGGGTGTCCTTCCTCATGAAGACAGGCTACAGCAAACAAGTACCTTTAGCAAGGCCCCCCCAGCTGTCTCCTCTCCTCCTTGTCCCCTTCTACCTCGAAAGGCTCCATATGGAGTAGCTCTTCCTTCATAGTGGAGCTAGAGAGTAACTCAAGAGCATCACTTTCCTAGAGCTAGCACTGCTCTACATTTACCCTGGGCACTGCCTGCCCTGCTTATAGGAGACTGGAAGTGTTCAAGCAAGGGAGTCTTGTGGTACAGAGTTACAAGGAAACTGGGCCTCTTCCTCACAGGCAGCCGAATACTGGGCTCTGCCTACTTGCTGGATTCATTCCTGGCCCTGCCCCAGTTTGCTGAGCAGGGCTGTGCTTGTGTTTCAGGTCTTGTAGAAAAGATGGTGAGAGGGTGAAGTCTCTGCCCCATAAGCTAGTGGAATGTGAAGATGAAACAGGCTGTGCTACATTAAGGAGCAGCCTGCTAAGCACTGCTTGCATCAGCCTTTCCTTGTCATCACCTCTGCTTTCCATCCACTGACTGGTCCTGTCACTGGCCTTCCTTTCAGCCCACTCTTTTGGAAGCTGGAATAGTAGTTGGCCAACACAGCAGTACAGTTTCTCTACTTAAGGAAACTACAAATCTCTTGAAGACCCCAGAAGAACACAAGCTGTGCCTTCTTTCTACCTAGCCCTGCACCTTTGGGATGATTTGTAGCAGAGTGCTGGACAGGTTAAGGCTGCCTCTTGAGGCTATAAGTGATCTGCAGTCTACCAGCTGCTGCTGTAAACACAAGACTAGGTAGTTTTAGGTGCAGTGGTGCCTGCAGACCTTTACGTACATTGGAGCTGCTTTCTTTTATGAGCTCTGATTCCAGTGCTCCCAAAACCAGGGAGGCTGGGTCTCCCACTTCAACCTGCCACTTTCCAGAGCCCCCAAGGGTGTTCTTCTCTCGCCATTTTCTACCTGTAGAAGGGAGAAGAATTTTCATTATTCTGTTCTATAAGAGAACTCCAGCAAATGACTGCCAAAGCTGCCTGGCACACCGAGATGATATGAAGATACTCATTTTAATTCCTGTCATTTCCATTTTGGTGTGAGTGGATCTGTTAGCTGGCCTATTCCTGAAGTCAGAAATTCTGTACTGAGTGCCTCTCTTTTTTGCTACTTAGTGCTAAAGCCATGGTGGGATGCCACAGGTGCTATGCCACAGCTGATGTGGTTTTGGACAGGAGCCATAACCCACACCTTGCTTGTCTGCAGTTCCAGAAGCCACCAAAAAGCATATTTCACCCCAGCATATGCTACAGCCTCAGTGCCTGATTTAAATCTTGCATAAAGATGGTGATCCCACTTAGTCCATCCAAGTCTGTGGTTGTGACAGATGAGCTGCTTGAGAGAGATCCTGGGCTAAAGCAAGGTCTGCTATGCCACAGACATCAGAGACCTCTGGTCCCAAACTGAACCACGCTTATCCCTACAAAATTCAGCTACAGGCACGCTTAGCTCCCAGAACAGTTAAGGGCAATTTGTTCCTTACCAGGAGCTCCCTCTCAGCAGCCCAGACCCTGTGAGTACAGACCCACGGCCGTGCGTGCCACCGTTGTGCCCTGACCCACGAGGTCCAGCGGAGAGCATCACTTACTCACTAACTGACCCGTCTTCAAGTCGTACTCTTCGGCCATCTCCTTCCCATCCTCGAACAGGTAGTGGATCTTCCGCTTCCCTAGAGGCAAGTCGGGGAGGGGTGTGCAGGTAAATAGGAACATGCCTATCCCCGGCTGCAGGGCCCCGTCCCGCTCCCCGGGGCCCCATCTTTCTCCCTGAGGCCCTGTCCCCTCGTTGCCGGCCCTTCGCTTCCCCCCTCCCGCGGCGGGGACACCCCAAAACACATCGTGGGGTTGGGTGGGTG
>NW_009727853.1:0-757 GCF_000703405.1 Apaloderma vittatum
CCCGCAGCCACAAACGTGGCTCGGGAGCTGAGCTGGCCCTCGCAGCAAGGTGCAGGGATCCAGGCAGTGCACAAGGACACCATCTCCTCCGCCGCTGCTGCCCGCCTCCCTCTCTGGCTCACGGGTGCCAAGGGGGCATTGCCACACTGCGGTGTCACTGCAGCACGCTGTGAGCGTGGTTCCCAAAGAAACACCATGGCTGCCCACACAGACAGGCAGGGCAGGTCCCAGCCACCTCGAGGCTTCCCGTGCTCTGCTCAGCGCTGTCAGGCTTTGAAGGGGTGGTGAGGGCAGGGCAGTCTTGCCACCAGCATCACACCCCCGGAGCTCATAAGGGACATGTCGTGGCTGCTGCCCTCACCCTGAGCCGGCAGCACCCCTGCTCGCAGCCCCGGGCACGTTTGCCGCGCAGGCAGGGTCTGTCGGAGGGCTCGGAGCAGCCCTGCCCCGGCCCTACGCCGCCAGGATTTAAGACCCACCAGTTTCCTCTGCCCTTTCCACTGAACCAACCCGCAGAAAGTTTTATAAACTTGAGGAAACGCAAGTCAAAGCAGAGGGAGCCCGAAGCTGAGCCAAAGCGTGACCTCAGCAACCTCCCCTCTTTGTCCAGACTGGGACCTCGTTATTATCTGTCAGCATTTGCTGAGTCCCCTCCTTCGGGGGATGCACCAGGCCCTTCCGGAGGAGTGGGGCCTCCCCACAGCCCAGCTCCTCTAACAAATCTCTTATCTCCGCCATTTCCAGCTCCGCTTCCCTC
>NW_009727853.1:935-2990 GCF_000703405.1 Apaloderma vittatum
CAGCTCCGCCAAGTAATGCCATCCCGTGACGCTGCTCCCATCCCATCCCATCCCATCCCATCCCATCCCATCCCATCCCATCCCATGCCATCCCACCCCATCCCATCCCATCCCAGCTCCAGGCGCAATGGAAGGGAGGCAGAGCCCAGCAGAACGGGGGCCGAGAGAAGACGGAACGTACTTTGCTGTCTGAAGCATTAACCTGCCCTGCCTGACACGAGGGCAGTGATGGGCAGGGAGTGTTTGGTGCAAAGGAAGGAAATGGAAGAATTAAATCCACGGAACTTCCCTGCTTTTGTTCTCTCTCCCACCCCCGCTCTTCTCCTTGGCCACTCGCTCTTCTTGCTGGATGTGTATGGCTTGATACTACCCAAGCAAGCTGGAAACGGGGTGTATCAGCTGAAAGCAATTTACTTTGAAATCCAGCTGCCAGATTTTCCTTCATTTGTTTACTTTTAAATGCTTTTTTAAAAGCCAAAGTACACAAGGCAGCCAAATTGCTGACATGTGTGCCGGGCCAGTACCCTGCAAATGCTGCATTCTTTCATGTCCTCCTGGGCTCAAATCCACTCATGTTTATTTAAAATACGTAGAACACTTCAGCACTATTAAGGACCATGTTTTATAGTAAATGGAAAAAGATTTCCTCGCAGGCCACGGAGAGAGGAAAAGAATCACTTTAGTTCAGTTCTGTTCCACCAGCACTTTGCCTGCCACGCCAGGGCCCAGCCGCCCACATCCCACCAACGGACTCGGCCCCAGGCCAGCACCCAGTAGCTCTGGTTGCTCCTCGGGAGCTGCTGGCACTCTGGAAATGTTGGAGACAGGTAGACATGGGCCTCTGGCAGCGCCTGTGGGACTTGGCGTTTCTCCCTCACAGATCCACGAGGCAGCTGGCCTGCGCCGGCTGAAAGAAACACCAAGATGGGCTCAAAGTTACTGGGGTTCTCCACGGCTTCAGAGCCTCGGGGGTGTCACGCTGCTACAGCCACCACCAGCTCCCAGCTGAGCCCAGAGCTCTCTCCCATTGCTTCCCCACGTCTACACATTCGCCCGTCGCAGCTCCTATATTTTAACACGCAGAATTTCACGCCTGTGAACCGTGGATGCCAAAGCTGTTGGTGTGACACCAGCCCTCGAGAATCAGAGAGACGAGACGGCAGCACACAGGTACGGGCTGGCAGCAACACCAAGATGTAGCAGAACTGGAACTCAGCAGGGAGTGAGACACTACAGACTTACTACAGATGACATTACGACACACCCTCTCAAACACAGGCTAAAGATGCTGAAATGGAGAGCAAATTAATATGTTAAGGACAATAACACTTAAGTGGAACTATATATGGAAGAATTTTTAAGTGTTTTGTTAATGTGGGCATTTGGAGGGGCACAACAGTGGAAGGGACATCTCCATGCTGCCTGTCCTCAAACCGTCCTTCGGTGGCTGACAGAAGCTGAACTCTACAGGGTAACGTAAGGATGCGCATCAGAAAGCGAAAATGTCAACAAACAGCGAGTAAATCCTGCAGGCTATTGTCACCGCTCAAGCTTAAAGAAACACAGAAAGGCAACAGAGAGAAAGGAGCAAGGAAGTGACTTATATTTGAAATCCAATTATCTGCTACTGGCAACACAGAGGACAGTGGCTTTGTACAGATGTGTCAGTGTGAGTCTGACAGACCCCCTTCCAAAAAGAAAATGCCACTGACGTAGCCAGAATTGCTCTGGTTTGTTTCCTAGCAAAAGGCACAAGCAAGCAGAAACCACCGCTTAGAAACTGTTGATCACTTAGAGCACAGCACCTTCATAGCTTTATTGTAATTAGCCAGACCAGTAAATTTGCGAAAGGATTCCTCCAGTGGTCCCGGACTCGGCTTATGTCATGCCCCAAACACATCCCACAACTGGTTTCACTCATGGTTAGAAAAAACAAAGGCTCTGAGCAAGCGATGACAGCGAGCAGAGCAAGGTTTGCCAGGACAAGCCCTGTGCTCTGGTGCTAGACATGTTTTGGGGATGTTGGCTCCCTTGCTCCTTGGCTCGCCACACGCA
>NW_009727853.1:3258-3675 GCF_000703405.1 Apaloderma vittatum
CAGGCAGGAAAGGGAAGCCAGGTTGCCTGTCCCCCAGCGCGGGGCTCTACCCTCGGGTCCGCGCTACTCCCGTATGGCTCCGCTCTTTGCCCTGTGCAACACGCTGGCGTATAAAAGACAGAAAACAAACACACGAAAGCCTGTAACAATAAAGAGCCCAATAACTGATAGTGAAGGCTCCAGCAGCTGTAGGGAGCCAAAAGCTTCTTGGAGGGGGTTGGATGGAAGCTGAGTTTCCCTCCCTGCTTGTATTGTATTTCTTTCCTCTGCCAAAATGTGCTTCCTGAGTCTTGGGCAGAGCTCTCCGCCGCTGACCCTCACCTTCCTCTGTTTAGCCTGGAGCGCAGGCTGGCCACGAGCGCCTGAGGCCGCGCCTGGGGACAGGCAGAGCCTCCCGCTGCGTGCACATGGCCAGGG
>NW_009727853.1:3697-10226 GCF_000703405.1 Apaloderma vittatum
GAGCCAAGTCGGGCCACACCTGACCGCGTCCCGCAGCAGCAGCCGGGCAGAGCCCAGACCCTGGAGTCCAGAGGGAGCTGGGGCTGGGAGGGGCAGCGAGGGGAGCAGACACTTACAATCGAAGCGGTTCGTGTTTAAGGGCTCCATCTAGTCCTTTTTGTCCCAGCGAGAGGTGGGTCAGGTTCCGCTCTCGGCACAGCTGTAAACGGGAGGCAGCGGGAACAAAGCAGAGGTCAGACGGTGCTCTAACCAAAGGGGTAATTCTGACTCCATTAAAATTCTCGCTCCCGTTATGCGTGGAAGCAGAAGGCTGTGCTACTACTTGTAGAGAGCTGAACCACCCTCAGGGTGACTCACAGCCCTTAACAGAGCTGCCACGCTGATTTTACAAATATTAGAGCAATGCCTCGGAGTCAGTGTTTTGTACAGTTTAACATATCAACTTGGGGGCAAACCCATAGCTCTTTTATAAAGCTCCCCTTCCCTGTATTTTATTTCCTTTCTTGGTGCCAGAATCGGAGCCAAAGCTGAGCTTAACAAAGCAACAGGCAAGGCCGTTCTTCCCAGCCCTCATTTCCCCTGGTGGGAAGGGAGAAATTAATTTAAACCCTATCAAAACAGCAAAAGCTGTTCGCCACTCCGTGCTGCAGAGCACAGCGTGAGCGGAGTACTCACTTGAACCATCTGCATTTGCCAGCCCAGCCGTGGGTACAGGAACATGCAGGTTGGAATCCCTTTGTTCAGGCATCTGCAACAGACAAACGTGATCTCAGCTATTTCGCAGGCGGCAGCGACGGGGGGATGCTTGGGATGCAGACAAGACAGAAGGGCTCTTACCTCATTAAATGCTCTCATTTCTTTTCTTTGAGCTCTTATTCCTGGATCCACTCAGGTGCAGCAAAGCCCTCCCAGCAGCTTCTGTGCCTGTCCCAGCCCTGCGGTAGCCTGGAGCAGCTCTCAGCCAGCCGGGCAGCCCTGGAGCGCACAGACACCACGCACGAGAGGAACGTGTGCCCGTGCGTGCACTAGGCTCACCAAAGCCTTTGCAATGCGGGTAAGGGAGTGGAGAAACTTGTTGTTGAAGCAGAGAGAGACCAAAACCAGGAATAACCCCTGTGGCGCCAAGTGAGCAGTGTTGCTGACCTGCCTTTGGGATCGGGGAGCCATCCCCCTTTCCCCATCTGCTTCTGCTTGCAGGGCTGATTTATCACCTTAGTATCCAAAATAATTCTACAAACATTCTGCTTTCAGTCCGCCGTTCTGTATTTTCTCAGATCTTCTCCCTTTGCCAAAGTATTACGCGTACCACACTCAACTACGCGGAAAGTCTTAGAAGAGACTCAAATCAAGGCCCAGCCAGAAGGGCTCACATGAAAAACCATAAAACTATTAACAGAAGGGTAAGATTCCATTATTAAGACCATTCAGTAAGGTCGTGTCTACTCCTAATAGACATAAAGTGCTTTTACATCAAGTTAAACATTGCAATTAACCTGCTTCCCACGCGCGCCTGTCACACACCGCTGGTGCTGGCCCCGCAGGTTCAGAACCATCCTGTTCTCCACAGCACCAGGGACACCCCTCTCTGCATTCAGAGGGGCAAATACAATCTACACCAGGATTTCCCACCCACTTCCACCTGCTTTGGCTCTGCCTTAACGCCCTTAAATCACATCAAATGGGATTGAGGTGATCAGAATATTTTCAAGCCATCTTCCTCTTCTCACCTCACACTCAATTCAAGAATTTTTTTATGTAGGGAGAATCAAGTTGAGCCAATGTTCAAGTGGATTTTGCAGTGAAGACAAAGCACTTGATCAAGTTTCTCTCAGCAGTACTGATGTAGCCTGAGGACTTCCATAACGGCAAAACCTTCACACCGATGCCCAAGATCAGCTCAATGCAGCCACAAGAGGGAGTCTTAAAACTCCCGCGAATACCCAGATGGATTCCGGTTTCAAAACGCTTCCAGTACAAGAGTACGCAGCAAGCTTTCGAAAGAATTTTACAAACCTATCCTGAGCTCCAAATTTCTTCTCTGGCTGTACAGGAGTATCTTTGTTCTGAAGGTAAAGCTTCTTTAAAATTATGAATTCTTGGTACAAAGATGCAGGTTGTGCTTTTCTTATGAATGGGGGGACGGACAGACATCTGTCTTACTTATCTGTTCTAGAACCACTTTGCAACTGAAAGCAGAGGAAGAGAAGTACAAGAATGGTTTTTGCCCTGGCCAGTCTCAGCTTAAAAATATCTGAAAGGTTGGTTCCAGCTGAACTGGCTCCTGAGAGTCTCTGTTTTTATCAGGGATAATGCGTAATACAGCAAGGAACGGAATCAAGAAACTGGCAAGAGCGCTAAACAAAACCAATTGCTACCACCTCCTGCTCGGCTTTGGGGGCTCTAAGCAGAGCAGGAGCTGCTGTTGGACTCCCGGCCTTTTTGTCCCACAGGACACCTTCCCCAGCCCTTCTGCCTTGGGACTTAAGCAGACCCGTTTGAGAGCAAGGCATGTCAAACTGCCAGATGTCTTGGAGGGTGGCCTTCTCTTCAAAAGGAGGCCACTGCCACAGCAGGAACACCCCCCCTGCCCTACTGAGATTAGACATGGCACTCGGATTTTACTCTTCCCATCCATAATCTGAAAGAGCAGAGCAGGTTCTGCCTAATCTAACCCCTGGCGTGCCAAGCTACCATAACACTAGCTTCATATTCTTACAATTGGACACACGTGATCAGAAGCTCTAGCAGAGCTAAGAGCCTACAACCTGATAGCACTTCTCACATCGCCAGAGAAATATCTGTGTTGAATCTGTATGTGTCTGCTCTCAGTCTGCCAAAAAAACGTCAAGATACATTCCTCAGAAATACTTTTATGGTCTTTACTCAGTCTTGACATTCACTCGTCCTAAAGTTTCCAAGAAAACATTACAGCTCCAAAGGGGGCATCTATGTTTGAGTAAAAGCACACAATTTTGAGAGGAATAGCTATGTACAGGCACTGCCCGAAGCACCACGAAACAGACCTCTGGCAACGCTTCCCCGCAGAGCTTCAGCCAAGAGATAAGGACAAGAAGCACTTATCTCAAAGAGGTTAATGAAAAAAGCGCTCACGGTGCAGCTGAATTCTACTTGACTTTATCACTTCCTTGTCCTCCTCCGCGGTTCCCTTTTGTACATTCACCTGCCCACTCCTGCTTGAAACTGAAGAGAGAACCTAGGCAAGCAGAGAGTTAATTCTGACTTTTGAGCACGGGGCATCGTTACTGGATCAACCACCTCTGACCCAAGAGGTAGTAGATTCAGTTGTCATGAAACAGGTGAACACTCTTAAACCTTTGAGGCTGCAACATAAATCGCTACTTATTTTGCTCACAGTACTACCCAGCTTGAGGGTGGGGCTCACGAAAGGCTGCTTAAAAAGACTGCCCCCCCCATTTCCGCGTGTCATTCTTTTCAGAAGCGATTTAATGGGAAAAATACTCTTTAATTATGATTAGGGGCTGACTAGTGGAATGCCCACGCCTGCTTATTCAAAAGCAGATGTTCAGCAGTGCAATGTTTCATACGTTACGCTGACAATAGTACGTTACTAGCAAAATGTAGTAAGTAATATCTCCAAAGTCTTCCTGTGACGTTGCCTAACTCTTGGAGCGGGTCAGCCACGAAAGATCAGATGTGACACGTGTTAACATCCCAGAACAATTTATCCTCTACTTGTCCAAACCTCATTTCACTCACTCAGCTGAATGTAATTAGACCTCAAGCTTGTCCTAATTTCAATCTCTGCAGAAAAGGGATTATCCTTCTTCAGTGAGACATGGCTGCTCCGAACTGCTGGCAGGGATCTGCAAGGGGGAACTACAAAGGTGCTTGTTGTCTCACAGATTTAGGCGAGGGGCTTCTAAGACAGCAGGATAAGTACATTAAAATGCAAACACGTATGCCGTAGCACCTGCTTTGAGTTTCAGTCAACGCATCCAAGCAGGAAGTAGCAAGAACCCATGAGCCACACAGCGCACGAGTTATTTTTAGATAAATGTTATACAATTTTCCCTCTAGTTCCACGGATCGGAAACACATGCTGCAGCTACAGACCCGTTACCATTTAATTCTACTCCAAAGGAGGAGATGGTAAATCTTCAGGTGTTAGTAACAGGCTACTTGAGGAGCAAAGCACTATTCGAGTCTTTGCTACAGTTCAGGCTTCAGTGTTTAGCCCAGAGCAAACCTAAACTGGCTTTGTGGGAACACGTTTAATTTTTTCTGACCTTTGTAATAAGGTTCTTGCTGTTGAGTGGCAGTGGATGAAAGACTTTCAGATATTGTAGAAAAGGTAAAGCAGGCTGATCCACTCCTCTATCAAGAAGAGTATCACAGTGAAGCAATGGGAAGGACCCGTCCCAAACCTCTCATGTTAGGGCCTTGGGACAGAAGACAATTCACCTTCTCACACCGTGTAACAGGACAGGAAGAGCCTTTAGGAGACCATTTTTCCTTATCGGTGTTAAAAATGTAGTGGTTTTTCTAATGAAGTAGCTTATGCTCCCCACAAAATAAAGTAACACCAGAAAAAGGAAGCCACTAACCTAGCTGCACGAGGAACGAGTAGCTGGGAAGCAGAACGAGGAGCTTTGTCAGATGCACTAATGGACCTCACACCCAGCAGCAGCCACAGATTTGATAAAACCTTTGCTCCAAGACAGATTTTTAGGTCAAACCTACACGGGAGTCGCTTCAAAAAAAATGCACAATTGCCAGTTGTGAGCATGTTTAAAGAAGTCTATTAAGCTATGTAACGGTTTGAGGTTCTTTAATCATTAAAGTTATTCCAACACATCCCGGACAGTTTACATTTGCAAGCAATACATCTTTGCACTTGAGTTACAGCACCATCTGCCCGCTTTACCAGGGCCAGAAGAAGAGCCTACTGCCAAACACAGAAGGCTTCAGCTCTCCTTCAATGGGTGGGTTTGGCTCTGGTCTAGGTCTAGAGTGATAGGCATTCTCAGGCTTCGGACGGTCTGTCTTCACTTTCGTAACCTGGAAAGGAAAAAGAAGAAATGATACAACTTCTCACAGCTAGACTGAGTCAGGAAGGAAGAACTACAAAGAAATACCAAAGACACGCCGTTGATCTCATGAGAGCTCCTATCTCCAGAGCACTTAAAGAAAAAAAAAAAGAAAGAAAAAAAAAAGGGAGGGGAAGGGCATTTCGCTCACAACTACAGAGTAGTTCTACGTGCATGTGAGCTTCACACCTAAAGGAAAGGTCTGTGTGCCAGGAAAAGCAAAAAGCAAGAGTAAATGTCACTGTCTAAGAAAAGTGCAAGTCTTCTACAAAAGCCACCCTGGAGAATGCCAACAGTCTTGACTTCTATTAAGTCCACCAGCTTCCATTGTGGAGTCCATTAATCACCTTCTGGCTGGGAGAAGAGTTTGAGACCTGGTCTGGACAAAAAGTCTGTAAGAAGGGAGAGAAGAATCTGGGTAACCCATCAAAGAGATATGAAGTTACCTTAGAGAGCTGGCCCAGATCAGGTCTCACCCAACCCAGTTTCTCCAGCACACAGTTATCAAACACTGCCTGCTGCTTTCGGCAGCGACGCAGCTCCTGCAGGTTGGTGTAGTCGATGCATGTCCAGTACTCGGTAAAAGGCTCTGCACAATGTGTCTTTATCTTCCTGCAGGAGACCACAAAAAGAGATTTGTTAGCAAGTGTTATAATTTTAACGCTTTTCTCTCTCACTCATTCAAAACTCAATCTGGGACAAAGCGTTTTGCGTTAAGTTCTCAGCAACATTTAAAGTCTTTAAAGAAGTCAGTATTTGAAGCACCACTAAACCATCCTGATACTGATACCAGTACAATCTGCAACAGTGTGGCTACAAGTGAAGAACGTAGTAACTAACAGGTGGAAGGCGTTCTTGTTAGGTAAATGTACACCGTTCCTTGTTTTGCCAGATAACTTAGCATAAGTCATACAATGCTCTAATGTTTCCCAATTAATCTGACGTCTTAAACTCCATTAGACAGGCTGAGCACACAGACTTCTGATTACTAGCTGCTGGTTTAGAAGTGGATGTGCTTTGAGCTAATTAAAGCACAGATTTCTGATTACTAGCTGCTGTTTTAGAAGTGGATGTGCTTTGAGCTAATTAAACTACGCCTTTTACTGACAGCTATAGCACAGGCCTCAGAGCTGCGTTTTTGGTTAGAGAGGAGAACGGTTTATCTCCTCGAGCTTTCATAGCAGCGACAGAGAGGCCAGACAACGCAAAGCTTAGGCCGGTTTCCTGCACTTTCTAGCGCAGGGGAAGGTGCAGAAGCAGCAAACCTTCCTCCACCTCCCCCAGCATTCCTTTGCAACCTAACAGAAACCTGAGCCACCTCTTCTGGAGCTTCCTACGAAAGGATAAATAAATAAACCAAAGAGCACGGTCTCTACTCTCAGGAGTTAAAAGTTTCAGAGCTGCGGGCCGTGTCTGAAAGCCGCGGTGGCAGCTTTGATTTGAACCAGCGCTGGGACAAG
>NW_009727854.1:0-3350 GCF_000703405.1 Apaloderma vittatum
TAAGTAAATAAGTAAATAAGTAAATAAGTAATACAGACTGAGGTCTTTCCTCAGAAAAGGAAAACAGGTCTACTTGTAGACCATTCGTATTTACAAGAAAGACCCTCAAAAACCAAAATGAAACAAGAATCCACTGACAGAAAATAGAAAAACCTGTAGAATCTGGACAAAATAACCCACAAAAAGCTGTTGAAGCCATTTCAGCTGCAGTTCTTCTAAAAAAGAGTTTCTATGCCGGCTGTGCTGCTGCTGTTCCTGTGCTGTGTCAGTGCTGTAAATAAACCATTACGAGATCCTGCACTTTGGAGCTTCCTCAGCTGGCAGCACCTTTTTTTTTTCCTCCATGGAAGAACAATCTTCATGGGTCTGCAAAGCTAAGACTCAAAAGGATAATTTAGGTTTTTTTCTTCCCCAAATTTTTAAATAAGGTTTAGTTGATGAAGCATTTTACTGCTGTCCCCAACCCCAAATTTGACTCCTGCCCCAGGCTCCCAGCATTTTTTACCCTTTAGGTGCAATGTCCTGCTTGTTGCAAACAGAGAGATCTCACCTTTCTATGGGCCATGTTCGTGGTTCAAGCTGATTGGGACGAAAACAGACGCGGTCTCCAGCTCAGTCCCATTTCCACAATGATGTGGAGGAAGAAAATTCAACTATAAAGGTTCAAGGGTTGAGATGAAGGATAGGGAGGGTAATAATCTACCATTGAAGATGACGGGCAAAGAATCAGAGAGACTTGGGGAGCAAAACATGGATTTAACTCACCACCCCCATTTATGAAGTGGGATAGTGAGAGGAACACATCAATAAATATGACCTAATCTTAAATACACTTCACCCCCCCCACGCCCCCATCTTCTCAGCTACCTCCTCCTCCCCATCAGTGCAAGGAGGGCAGGGGGGGAGGGGCGCCAGCCCATCTGGCCATTTCTCAGTGTCCATGGCAGCTCCTCCTCGAGAAAGAGGGCTCCTCGCCATCTCTTCTTCATGCCACATGGTGTCCACCTCACAGCGGGCAATCCTCTTCCTCCGCGGAAGTCCCTCAGGATCACAGGTCGCTTTGGGCACGTCCCGCGCTGATGCTCAGTCTCCCTGTCCTCTCCCATGGGGCTCTGTGCATGCCAACGCATCCTGGAGGTTCTCGCCACCGTTGATGCCCCCAGCGGGCAGGCAACCACCTTCCTGACGTCTCAGCCACCACGGGGCTCCAGGGAGAGGTTCTGCTCTGGCAGCCTTCTCCCTCTCCTTCTCCTCTGGGACTCTTCTTCCGCTCTTTTCTTCTCTGTTCTCCTCTCACTTCCCCCTCCTGCAACAGAAAAACTCCCCAACATAAAAGACAGGACAGCTCAAAACAAGACAAAAGCAAAAGAGAGAGAAAGAACACTGGGGTCGCCTCTTAAATACTGTGATGGCAGAGGTGCTGACTGGCCTGGCCATGGCCAGAGGTGAGTCCATCTCCTACCTGGGGGTGGGGGAGGCTCTTGAAGCTTCGTATGAGTCCCATCCAGCTCTACCCTTGCTATTCCAAAATCCCTGCCAGCTTCACTCCCATGACACCATGGCTCAAGGGAAGGAGAACGGATCCTTCTCCAGCAGTGGGAATGTTGATGAGTGCCTGAGTCTCCAGGACAGAAGGACACATCCTGACCCAGGGGATCCGAGCAAACTCTCTCCTCACACCTCCCAAGCTTAAAGACAAGACGAGGACCAAAGGGACAAAGTCTCTCCTGCTCCAAGTGAAGACAAGGTTTGCGATCACCTGAGGAACCCAAACATACACAAGTCTATGGGACCTGATGAGATGCGTCCCAGAGGGATTGGCTGATGGAGTTGCCTAGACACTCTCCATGAGATTTGAAAAATCACAGCAGTCAGGTGACGTCCCTGGGGACTGGAACAAGGGACACATTGCACTCATCTTTAAAAAGGGCAGAAAGAAGGACAGTGGGAACTCCCGACCTGCCAGCCTCACCTCTGTGCCCGGGAAGAGCATGGAACTAATCCTCCCAGAAGCTCTGCTAAGGCACAGGGAGGACAGGGAGGTGATTCAGGACAGCCAGCACGGCTTCACCAAGGGCAAGTCCGTCCTGGCCAGCCTCACACCTTTCTACATCAGTGGGCAAGGGGACAGCAATGGTGTCTTCTATGTGGACTTCTGCAAGGTCTTCGACACAGTCCCCCATAACATCCTTTTCCCTAAGTTGGAGACAGATGGATTTGATGGACAGGCTGTTCCATGGATAAAGAATTGCCTGATGGTCACACCCACAGGGTAATGGTCAATGGCTCGACGTCCAGGTGGAGATGGGTGACAAGTGGTGTCCCTCAGGGGTCCACACTGGGACCAGTGCTGTTCAGTATTGTCATCAATGACATAGATAGTGGAATCGAGTGCACTCGCAGCAAGTTTGCAGATGACACCAAGCTGGGTGGTGCAGCTGATATGTCAGAGGGATGGGATGTCCTCTAGAGGGACTTGGACAAGCTGGAGAAGTGGGCCCATGAGACCCTGATGGGGTTCAACAAGGCCAAGTGCAAGGTCCTGCACCTGGGCCAGGGCAATCCTCATTATCAATACGGGCTGGGGGATGAGGTGACAGACAGCAGCCCTGTGCAAAAGGACTTGAGGGTACTGGTAGAGGAAAAGCTGGACTGAGCAAACAATGCTCGCTCACAGCCCAGAAGGCCAGTGGGATCCCGGGCTGCATCCAGAGCAGTGTGGCTGGCAGGTGCAGAGAGGTGACCCTGCCGCTCTGCTCTGCTCTGCTGAGACCCCACCTGGAGTGCTGCGTCCAGCTCTGGAGCCCCCAGCACAGGAAGGACGTGGAGCTGCTGAAGTGGGTCCACAAAAATCATGAGAGGGCTGGAGCACCTCTCCCACAAGGACAGGCTGAGGGAGCTGGGCTTGTTCAGCTGGAGAAGAGAAGGCTCCGAAGGGGGAGCCCTTCTAGCAGCTGCCAGTACATGAAGGGCTACAGGGAACCTGGGCTGTTACAAGAGTGTGCAGTGACAGGACGAGGGGCAATGGATTTCAACTAGAGTGGGGAGATTTGGATTAGAAATTGGGAAGAAGTTCTTTACTCTGAGGGTGCTGAAACCCTGGCACAGGGTGCCCAGAGAGGTGGGGGAGGCCCCATCCCTGGAGGTGGTTAAGGTCAGGCTGGATGGGGCTCTGAGCAACCTGACCGAGCTGAAGATGTCCCTGCTCGCTGCAGGAGGATGGACTAGAGGAGCTTTAAAGGTCCCTTGCAACCCAAGACATTCTGTCATTCTGTGACACCAACAAAACAACATGCAGGAGACTTCTGGGTGAGTGCGGGGCCAGCGCTGTGACCTGTGAGGAGGGAACA
>NW_009727854.1:3845-4138 GCF_000703405.1 Apaloderma vittatum
ACGCTCCCCGCAATCTTGGCCAGCACGTAGGCTCCTGCCCCAACACCGATCCCGATCACGTACTTGAACCTGGAAAGCAGAGAAGTGCATGTGGGGGGTCGGCGGGCTCCAGCAAGGGTTCCCAGGGGCACCCCTCCACCCACAGCACGGGGCACGGCAAGACATGCAGGGTGCCAGCGTGCAGGGACCACTCCCCAGCCCCAGCCCCTTGCCTCCTGCCCAGCACCCTCCGCCGGCAGCTGCGGAGGAGAGGCCGACTCACCCGAAATGCTGCACCACGCTGGGTAACATGG
>NW_009727854.1:4195-5511 GCF_000703405.1 Apaloderma vittatum
GGACCCACGCAGAGTGAGAAGGCTGAAACACGGCAGGGGCAGGGAAATGCCACCCAAAAACCCCTCCCTTGCTCACCCTGAGCCAGTGGGTTGCCACAGCTTTTACATGGTTCAGAGAGACCCACAGGCAGGGCACAGCTGCCCATGCAGCGACAACCCGGGAGGTGACATCCCAGCGGGCAGACCGAGCCCCCGAAGCTGGCACCTACCCCTGAGGGAACTGTGAGGCTCCTGCCTGCTGGCCCGGCGCGTCCACGTGGCACACCACAAAGTGCTTCGTGATCTCCTGCATGTCCTCGTAGTTGAAAAAGGTGTTGAAGCAAAGCTTGTCTGTCAAAGGGTGGGCAGGGCTCAGAGACCAAACACCTCAGCATCGGGGTCTGGTGGGCCAGGGGAGCATGGAGAGGGATCTCCTGCCCTCCCACTGCCCTGCAACCCGGAGGTGACATGCCACCAAACCTTCCCAACCCCGTCCCTCCAAGCTTCTGGAATGCACAGCAGAGACCACAGTCACTGTTAGCAAGGGCAGGCTGTAGAGAGGCAGGGGTTGGTCCATTCTCCCTAGTGGAGAGTAATGGGACGAGGTGAAATGGATTTAAATTGTACGAGGGGATGTTCAGGTTGGGCATCGGGAAGAATTTCTTTACTGAGAGGGCTGTCAGCGCTGGCACAGGCTGGGGAGGGGGGGGGCTGGGTCTCGTGAGCTAATTATTCCATTCAAAAGAGAGGAAATAGCGGCAGTCTTTATTTACACTGTATGTGTTTAAAGGTTGGCCTCGATGATCTTGAAGGTCCCCCCCAGCCAAAACTCTTCTATGATTCTGTGATTCTAGGCCTGCCTCCCTGCTGGTGTTGGGAAGCTTGGGGATGGACAGACAGAGCCAAGAGCATGAGAGTGGGGTGAGCCTCCTCTGCTTGTAGGAATGGGACTGGGCGATGCAAAACCCGGAGCTGCAGGACCACCTGACAGGCAGCAGGATTAGCAGGTCTGGGGCACTATCAGCCCTACCCAAAATCCCCAGAAAGATCTCAAGCAAACATGGGATTTGAGAAAGGGCTGCGAATCCCCCTGCTTGGAAACAGTCACAGAAACAGCCCCAGCGCTGCTGTGGACAGGCTACCACCACCAGGGCTTGGATGGTTCCTGCCCCATGGCATCAGTGCCGGGACACCCCTCCCGAAACATGGGGACAAAGCAGGTTGTAAGGTCCATCGCAACCAACATGACACATCCCTGGACACGAGAGCTGCTGTGATGGGGAGGCAGCTCACGTAACACGCCAGTGACTCAGCCTCAGCTGCCAGCGAGCGGAAGA
>NW_009727855.1:0-70887 GCF_000703405.1 Apaloderma vittatum
ATATTTATAATATTTATATTTTGATTCACTTGTAGCTACTCAGAGTGAATGAACTCCTTTTAGACCTTGATTTTGCAACTAATACATACTTGGATGATATTGCAAATTCCCACATGCAAAAATGTATTTACACAAATACAAGCTGTGAATTTGTATTTTGAATTTATAATACAATATGATACTTCTTTAGCTAATAGATGTTGTAGTATAATCTGTAGTTATTCGAATGACCCCACTTACTAACACGTTATCATATTCTAGAAAGTGTTCTATTCCCTAAGACATTCACACTTCCTGTCCATTTCAAAATGCATATTGTTGTTTATTCAGCTCATATTTTCTAATCACTTCCAAGACTCAGATATCTTTCCATATATTAACAATTTTTATCTCAATGGTGATACAGAAGTGTTATATTAAGCATTCACTCATTCCTGATTTTTTGGAAAAGACCCATAAAGTATTTCATGTACCTCGATGAGACAGCAAACTACTTATTTTGTTTTCCTTCATTTGTCTCAGATGAATTTTCATCACACCTATTCCAGATTTTTTTTGTTCTTAGAGATACTGATGTATTATAATTATACATTACGATTATTTATGATTTTGCTTTCAGATTTTACTGTTTTGATGAAAAAATTAAAACAATATTGATAAATTGCACAGTAAGGATGGATGGAAAAGGCTTATTAGCTACACAAAATTTGATAGCTAAACATCTGCATTTCTATAGTGGATCATCACAAAAGCACTGCATATACATTTTGCTTTATAAAAATGGAGAAAATTCTGTATCAAACACTGGAGGGCTCTGAAATCTGGTAATATTGAATATACTGAGATCCTAAATATCTAGAACAAGCAGATGACGCAGAATTTGATATTTTTTCATTTTATTTTTCTCTAGAAAGAATTTTTTCATTCTTGCTTATTTGTATGATTTTTTAATATATATCTGTAATGGTATGCCTGTTTAAAAATATATTCTTAATACATTATATTCAAATTTCAGAGGTTATGTACACCATGTTTTAGCTATGACCAAACTCTCATGGGCACATGCAAGGATATGAACACTAGAATACCTTATTTATGTGCAAGGGAATTCTGATGTTATGTTTTGTATAGCTACGGTAATAGTATACTGCTTCCTACATTTACTAATATGACACTTTTTAAAAGAGCAGAGATTCTTTATTGGCCTTTCTAACAGAATTCAAGAATTGCAGTCACAGAAATCTTTTTCTAATTGGGTAACTGATTCAGAATTAAGAGTTTGTTGGCGGACAGTGCTTTTAGAGCCCTCCAGTTAGGAGTAAATGCAAAGCCTTTTCATTTTTGGCATGAAATATATGACACAGCAGCAACAGGTCTCATCTATTTGGCACTGTTTTTCTGAAATCTTGGGTTGTTTTTCTGCAACAAATTGTCTTGCAGTTACCTTTTATTTCCTTATTTGTCTGTTGCCTTTTTGGAGGAAATGCTGTTTTCTTTTGTGCTTGTCTAATATTGTCTGCAGTGATGGTTTGGTCTCTGACTGAGGTGGTAGATTTTACATCAACAAACAGCAATGAAATCTCAGAGACTATTCTACCATCTGGAACTTATTAGAGCATAATTTCATTCTTCCCAGAAGTGCACTATATCAGATTATGAAGTTGCTTATGGCAGACCAAAGTCACCTGCAGGTGCCCAGGCAAACAGGAGGTTACTTTAACAAAGTGTAACTAGTAATATATATATAAAAATATATATAAAAAGTTTCCTACTTGCCTACATAGAGAACAACAATATAAAAGTGCTGACTGTATTATCCAGATGTTTGTGTAATCTGTGAATGAGTTAATATTTTTGATTTTTCACTTATTGATTTGTAGGTATGTATTTCCCGTGCTGTTCTCAGTTCAGTTGATCTGGGATTAGTTCTTGGTCATGTTTTCTTTACTCGTAAAAGACTAAATAGTCAAAACCACTGTTTTAAACCCAGCCCCTAAACGATATTGATGTTGTCCTAGTTTTTTATAATTAACCTGCTGGGGTAGCAGAATCAGAACTGTTAGAAGACTACTTGTCAGGCATTGGAACAGGCTGCCCAGGGAGGTGGTTGAGTCACCATCCCTGGAGGAATTTAAGAGAAAGGTGGATGTTGCATTGAAGGACATGGTTTAGTGGTGCTGACAAGACTAGGAAAAGTTTGGAATCAATGATCTTGAAGGCCTCTTCCACCCAAAATTGTTCTATGATTCTATGATTCTACTTCTAAAATTTGGGCACAAGAGAACAACAAATTTTAAGCAACAAACAACAAGTTAAAAGATGTAACTGTCTGAAAAAAGGACTCTTCAAAAGCTAATTGTGATGTCATCTTTAAAATACCTCTACCAAAATGACAATTCCATTTTGTGACACTATTTGCATTTTAAAACTTGGTTCTGTTGTATGCAGAATACACAGAAGTGTTTTTCAAACTTTTCAAAATGTCACAGGTTTTATATGTGCTTTTTTAAATGGTGTGTTCAAAGCTCTCACACATCCCAATCCATAAATTAATTTGTCTAGCATTCAAAAGTCTCCTTTGTACACAGAATATTCCTATAAAATGTTATAAAAATAATATATTGAAAATGTAGCAGAAGAGGACTTTTGTCCCAAAGTTCACATCTGTAGAAAAAAAATATATATAACAGACAGCTCTAGTCATAAAGCATTATAGAATAATTGACCCTTCAGATGAATAAGACCTGTGATATCATTGTGAATCAGTGTTCTACTTAATACTGTAGAGAATATGCCAATGAAAGATGTGCTACAGATCAGTTTGGAAGCTGGAAGAAGATGATCAGCTCTTGAAATTTCTATCCATATTGCATGCAGAGTTATATATTTTATATTTTATCCCAGATAGCTCAAAAGCTAAGCCTCTATTATATATCTATCAAAAATATATTTGAATTTTTTAAAAATAAAACAAAAAAGCGTAGTAATACCAATTCAAACTCTAGAAGGTATCATTGATTGCTTCACTAAAAATGGTGGTTTACTTGGATGCTAGTTTATTATGTAAGTGAAAAATGTAGTGTAGTCCCAGTGTATAATAAATGTCTTGCTACTCTAAAAGGGTCAGTTTCCTGATGCTGAAATGCATCAGCTACAAATTTTGATGGGAAGAATGTTAATGATAATGGAGAAAGTAAACACATTTTACTAGTTGCCACCCATCCCTCATAAAACACACAATTCTACTTTCACAGAAGGTGACTTTTTTATTTTAAAGCTATCCCTGCTAAGAGAGACAGCAGTTGTTGAAAACCTAACAAAAATAACAAATTGGAAAATATCTGGGAGTATAAGTAAATTAAAAGAGTTCATGAAAACCTGTCCATGGTCAGGATCAATTTCCTTTAGTAAGGACATGGATACAGTACAGACATGAGAAATTCTAACAATTTTATCAGTATTAGCATAGATAGAGTTGATAGTTTACAATACTTCAGTGCAGCGATCAAAACAAATCTCCACTTAGTATTTGGAAATAAGAGCAGATACAGTAGTTACAAAAGGGCTCATAGAGGAGCAACTGCTAAATATTTGCAACATAAAAGTCAAGTATTGCCAAAAGTGAAAACTACTGAAATGTCTGTCAGTGAGTCTGATAAGCTCCCTGAAACTATGAGTACTATTTATTATCATCGAGTAATAAGCTAGTAAGTTGTCTCAGGCCTGATGAAAAATCCTGTACCACTACTTGAACAAAAATACAGATCTGGATGATGTAATCAACTTTAGGATGGTTACCAACAAATAAAAAATGCAAAAGTGAAATGAGAAGCAGTAAGTGCAGACTTAAAGGAATATAACCAAATTGACTCTAAACTAAAACTCTAGTTTTATGGCCAATAAGTGAGTAACAAAGCCAATAAATTTTAAAGTGAAATTATGGGTTTAGCTGATAAGTACATTTGATGGAAGTTTGTAAAGTATTTTCGTAGAAAACAGAAGCACAGTTAAAAATAAAATGTGTTACTTAAATGAAATTAATAAAAAAATACTACATAGATAAAAATGTTTAGAAATGGGAAAATTATTTTATAAAGGAGCATGACACATAGGTTTAATATTGGCCTGAATTATACTTGTAATTCATATTGGGTTTGCATGGCAAGGTTTTGATAGCAGGGGGCTTACAGGAGTGTCTTCTGTGAAAAGCTGCTAGAAGCTTCCTCTGTGTGTGACAGAGCCAATGTCAGCTGGCTCCGGGATGGACCTGCTGCTGGCCAAGACCAAGCCCATCAACAACCGTGGTAGCGTCTGTGTTACAGTATATTGAAGAAGAGCAGAAATAGTTACTATGCAAGAGCAACTGTAACCAATGAAAGGAGTGAGAATATGTGAGAGAACTCTGCAGAGATCAAGGTCAGTGAAAAAGGAGGGGGAGGAGGTGCTCCACATACTGAAGCAGAGATTCCCCCGAAGCCTGTGGTGAAGACCATGGTAAGGCAGGCTGTCCCCTTGCAGCATGTGGAGGTTAATGGTGGACCTGTAGATTTATGGAAAGAGAGGAACACACACTGGAGTGAGTTTGCTGGCAGGGCTTGTGACCCCTTGGGCAACCCATGCTGAAGCAGTCTGTTCCTGATGGACTGCACGCCATAGAAAAGACCCACACTGGAGCAGTTTGTGAAGGACTGCGGCCCACGGGAAGAATTCGCAATAGAGAAGTTCATGGAGGACAGTTTCCTGTGGGCAGTACCCCCTGTTGGAGTGAGGGAAGAGTGTGGGGAGTCCTTCCTCTAAGGAGGAAGGAGCAGCAGAGAAAATATTTTCAGATCACATTTAAATGTGGTGTTTGTGGGCATAGTTTTGGGAACCTGTCATTTGTACTGAGTAATCAGACTTGAGTCTTTTTTCTAGTTGTACCTTTCCCACATTAGCAATGCGTAGCTTCATGCACATAAAACTTACTGTAATCCTGGCAGACACCTTTGTTCTTGAAGTTTATGCACAGTGCACAGTATGTTTGTCTGTTGCCAATGCAGACAGCCATGTTTATGGTTCTTCTGCACCATTTTCTCATTATATTCCCATAGAGTTTAAAATTAAAATATGTTGCTATAATCAGATTTCAGAGCTGTGAGTGATACAGGTCCTGCAGATAGCAGTGATTTAACTCAAGGGTAAATAACATTAACTGTGAGCTCTGAGTAAAGGCAGTGCACAGTTCACTAAACAACCCATATAACATAACAGTACCCAAATTGTGACTCAGACACTCACAGCTTGATGTTTATTTTTCAGAAAGCAAGAAAATACTAAACATTTTGCCTCCATGCTAGTTTAATTGTGACAGTCACAACCCATGATATGAAAATTATTCTCTGCATATGCAGGCTATTCAGATAGGAGAGAAGCAGCATCCTAGCAGCATCAGTATTCAACAACTAAAGAAGCAGACTGTGAATTATGATCTGTCCATCAGCGAATTACCATTTGTCTGATAGAGTGATTTGAAGAGAAGATAGAATCATGCACTCAAATGAAAAAAATTACACTGTGGTTACAACAGACTTCAGGACATGCAGCTTGCTGTCCTGAATCTCTTTTTAGCTAAGAAATAAAAGAAATTTTAACTTACTCAGCAACCGATGCAGTTCCTATATTCTATCACTATTTGATTTTATCTGCGTAATGTTTAAATATCAAAAGACATAATGTCTGGTATATCATACCTTCTTCTGAGAATCAGGAATTCAAGCTCTAATACCTGTTTTCATTCATACTTTTGATTGTTTGATAAATCATTTCATTTTCCCTTCAATTCTTATTTGCTTATTATGTCTAACTCTCTTACTGTAGTATTGTAAAAACATGTTTCTGAACAAACTTTTTGAATAGGTCCCAGTTCTTCAAAAGCGATACATATGCTAAAATTTCAGAAGCTTATAGGAGATGAGATTTTATATTTTTGTTTCATTTTAAATTGTTTCTACGAGTCCCAGTAATGCTAAATTTATCTATCAGTTATTATTTATCAGTTTTCAGTTCCTTGGAAGGCTATAAGGCCAGTGAAATACAGTTCTTAATGTGTTTATGTAGAATTGTCTTCAAATTTATGCCCTATAAATAGGCACAACAATTTCAATTTAACAATTGCTTTAATCAGTATTTTAGAATGACAACTTAGAATTATCCTATTAACTTTGTTATTGCAGCATTTATAGCCTTTGCAATAGATAGCCATTTGGAAACTATCACTGTATAACTTCATTTGAAGAAAAGAGTGAAAGGAGGTAAATGCACAGCTTTAGTTTGTGGTGCAAGAATGTCCTTTTATATCTTACAAATGTCAATATTTGTAGGTCATTACGTAATAATACTGCTAGTTGAAGAATGCTGTATGATCTGCTTCTATTCTTGAATGTATTTCTGTACCTGCATTAACCATAAAAAGATGATATTTTTTTATGGTAATACAATTTTAAATCTTTATTTTTCTACTACATCAAACTGTTCTGTAAATTCAGAAGAGCCAGAAAGATATTTTTCCATTATGTCCTCTTGATGACCTTTATGCAGTTATCACATCTTGGCTATAAAAGCACAGTGTCACAAGGAAACAAGAATACATTGGATTTGTGATACACCTTATCAAAATGTAAGATAACAATGTAAAGAAATGACAACCTCTTGACAGATCCTTTAAGCAAATACATTTCAGCAACATCTCTAAGTACTGTTATTTGGTGGCTTGTGCCTCAGAAAATGAATGGTACCATGGTTTAAGAATCTGTGTACATGGCTTCACTTCGAAAATCTAGCTGACAGAGGAAATCCCTTTACAGTCAAAGTAAAAGCTAGTTCAGCTGTTGCAAATAATTAACTTTTAAGACATGGATCCTTTCCTTCTGCTACCTTCATCTCAGGTCTTGCCCTTTCGAATGATATATTTAATAAGCATTTTTCAGCAGACCGCATTTCTTAAAAATAAGTATTTTGGTAACAAATGTCTTTAGTCCGACCAACACACCAAACAATGCGTAGTAAAGAACTACTAGAGGCAATAGAGATTAAGCTGTCTCCAATACAGAAGGAAAAATAAAAAGTATAATTCATAGTCAGAGTGGTCTTAACCCTTGTCTATTCTGATTTCAGAACCGTAGTGAGTTGATGTTGACTGTGTTTCAGTTCAGTGCCGTCATGCATGTAGACCTCACTTTGCATAACTTGTTTGGAACTCAAGTTGCCTATTCCCCTTTCATTTAGTCCTGTATTTAAGTTCATGATGATTCTAGGTAACCACATTGTTGAACGTTTATCGATTTTTGTGCTATTTCTGAATTCCTTTTGCCACAGAGTCATCAAGTTCCCACCTTTCAGTACCATTCTTTGTTTAGACTCTATCTCACAACACTGTTTACTTTCTTCTCCATTTTTCTGCTTGTTTCTCTTCTGTTTCCCAAGTTCTTCTCTATCTCTGTCTTCTACCAGATCTTTCAGCTGCTCTTTTAATATTCAGAGCAAATAGTTTTCTCTACTATGAATGGGAAGTGAAAGAAGCTGAAGGTTCTTCATTCTGGTGATTGGGCCAGTATGAATTTGTGTAGCATTTGTAGAGGAAAACATATGAGTCTGAGACCAAAATATAGTAGAACAGTCTCACTTGAGCAAGAATCTTCAAAAGTGTTAGCTTTAACATTTTAACATGTATCAACAAATACTTTTTTTCTACCTCAAATAGAAGTAAATTCATCAACTAAGATGTATTTTCCCATAGAAAGCAAATTACAAAATGTTGAGACATGGTTATCTTGATTGATCATCCGGATGCAATAGTTAACCAAATAAAGGTACAAAGTTATATAAAGAAAATAAGCACAGAAATATGTCTTTGAAAGTACTGCAGCATTCTTGGAAAATAGCTAACTTGACAAACCTTTGAAAGGACTGAGTCTAGTGTTATTAAAATATGTCAACTGGCAAATTTTGTTTTCCTTTTTACACCATAAATGCAGATGGATCACTCCAGTTTTGGGATTACTGCTCAGCTATTTTGCAAAAGAAAGTAAAGTCTTCTCTTATCTTATAAAATTAAAATGAACACAGTCTGAGAGAAAGCAAGTACTACATTTTCTAGAAGAACAATCATGCTATGCCAACATATGTTACGCCAACCTATGTTAAATTTGGCTTCAAATACCAGAAGACGATCACTCTTATTTGACATGAAACTTGTCCCCTTCAGATTTTTCTTAGCAGATTGCAAGAAATAACTCTTCTAGTCAGGTCATTGCATTTTGAATGAACATAGGATCAAGTAGTTAATCTACGTAATGATACTCTCTGCAAAAGAAAAAGACTTGGTAAAATTCTGTCTCTTATTTGAAACACTAAACAGTGAAAATCTCAGTAAAAATAGGCAAACATTTCTTGAACTTGATAAACAACATGAAGTAGAAGGAGGTCTTTAAAGGTAACATATTCAAGAACTAGGAACACAAAATACATTACCAGACTAAGACATTCACTGGCTAAACTCTGAATGTGAGAGATTAATGTCTAAAGTGTGGTAATTTGAATTGTATCTATATCTCAAAAAAAACGTAACTGCAAAATCTGTAGTGACATTTACAACTTTAGATAGATTTAGATTTTATATAGATTATCATTTAGCTTAAAATAAGTAATGGTCTATGTATTCAACATGGAGAATATCTAGTCTTTCTGAAGCAGGTAAGAGCAGTCATCATTGCAAAAATTCTGACAATTAGAGTATAAAAAAAGAGGAAGGATAACATATTTCCATTATGACTTTGTTTTAACAGCAGCACATCTCAGGGTATAGGTAAAGAATATGACATATACAGTAAAGGCACCAACATGTTCTATTGTCCTGACTCAAAATTTACTTAAACAGCCTCAGTAACCTGAGACTTCACTACAGCCACTCTGCTATGAAACACTTGCTCTGATATGAGGAGAGGCTGGTGGATTTATGAATTAGAAGCTAGAATAATTAGTAATTAAAGAAAAATGGATGTTTAATGTATTAACAGCCAGGTATATCCTGCATTCTTCAGATATTGGAAACATCTCAAATACTGCCAGTACAGAGAAGCTGCTCTTAAATTTGGTGACTCTCTTCCATTTTAATACACTGAAAATGTCAAATAAGTCTTCTGCATTTTGAATCTTCAGAGTTCTTTTCCACATCTAAAATACTGTCTTGATAATACCCATGTCAAATCCCCGCATTAAAGATAGTACCTCAAAAACACCTTTTAAAGAGGGTTTTAATAAATAATGATGTTTGAAAGCTTCCAGTTTCTAGCTCTTGCTCTGACCTAAACCTCTGTAAACTAATAATTTAAAGCAATGCAGAAAGCCTAAATTACTAAACCACCTAAAATTGATCACTAACATTCTTAATTTGCATGGTCTGACTGTGTAGTACAATTTAACCCCCAGATAGAAACTCAGGTCCATACATCCTATACAGTCTAGAAAAAGAGACACAAGTTTCTGTGGCCATCTGAGAAGCTCCTACATTGAACTAGTTAACTACAGCTAAGCAAGAAGAAGCACTGAGTACAGGTAATGTCTTTTTTTTTTTTCTTTTTTTTTCCAATTTTTTTTCTTTTTCCATAGCTAATTGAAAAAAAAGCTTAAAAAAATTACAAATCTATTTTTGAAAACTCTAATGGTATGTATTAGGAGACCTTTGAATGCAGTTACTGCATTCTTAAAAAAATGTAGGCTGTGCTTCATTTTGTACTTCAGTTCCCCATAGGCAGAAGCAGTGTAGGAGTGGTACAGCATTAATTTAAATAAAGCTGAAAGGTGGCTCCCAAGTTAGTGGAATAATTATTCTTTGGGATATATTTTGGGTGTGGATGACTGCTGGGCCTATAACTCCCACTTAAAGATGTCAATTTACCTTATGGATATCAGCAGCCAAGCTAGCTTGCTAGAGTCCTTTTTGACCAGTGGTGATGCAGTTATCTATTTATTTTGAATATCTCTTTTAACATAAAATTAACTGCTTCCTAGGAGTAGTTGGCTATAAGGAAATTGATAAGCAGGTGAATAACTGAGAATTAGTGAATATTACAGAATGAACAGATGAATTAGTTAAGGCCACAAGTTTGTGACCATAAATCCTATTTTGGATGCAATCCTGAAACACTTCGGGCAGTTGTTTTATGGTGAAAAAGAAGCTACAGAACAGCATCTTCATCACAAAGAGAACAAAACACAACGGCTAAAGGTTACCAAATAGAGTTAATGAACTAGTTTTTAGAGTGCTTTCTTTTCAATCAAAAACAAACATGAAATTGTAATCTGGTTACTGAGATAATTTATCAGATTGGAAGTAATGTTTTTTACCCACATAAATAGGGGCAAATTATGACTGCTACCTGTTCTAACAGTCTTTTTTGGCTTCACCTCTCTCACCTGTTCAATTATCTGCTGCTGACATATTCTTTTTTTTACATGCCCTACAAAGAAAATCACACTTCATGTTCTCTTCATGCAGAAGGTTAAAGTTCATCTCTATTCTCACTTCCATCCTGACTGTCCTATAATATTCCAGATAGGGAATTCTTGTGGAAAAATGGAAGATAACTTCATATTCTCTCAAAGAGAATATGAAAAGCTTGGTTACAAGTTGCCCATATTCTTGGTCCATGGAAGGGCCTTATGTAATTAATTTATTAAATAAAAGTACTTCTCTAAATCAATTTTCTTTCCTCCCAACTTCTCTCCTCTCTCCTCTCTTCTTCCCCAAAGAAAATCTACTTAAAGCAATTTCACAAATTTGGGTCAAATCCAATTTTAGGATGAAAAAGAAAGCAGTTCATCATAAACTTATTTACTTTAAAAAAGCCCACAACTGCTTGAAAATGCACAATTTGCCTTCATGTTTATACGTAAGGTAAAGAATGAAACAATTAATGATTCCATTCTTAATTTCATTACATGTAATTCTGCCCCTAATTCTTGACAGTGTAAATTAATTAAGTCGGATCACCACAGTAAAGCAACTATACTGATTCTAATACCTAAACTATCATTTTCAAAGATAACTTGGATTATCTCTGCTTGGCACTCCTTTGTTCTGTGTGAAAGAATACTTTTTTCCCAAACCATCAGAAATAAAGCTGTTACATGCCTCAAACAAAAAAAAAAATTTATCTCCTCTAAAGAGTGTTTAAATAGAAGATAAAATATGTTTTTAAATAGTCATTAATAGTATATCTATTTCTGCATTGATGAAATTGCTGAAACGTATACTATTAGCGTGATTTTCAGCAACTGAGCTGGTGTGAGTTGTTAGTAAATCAGGCCTGTAATCTTCAAACATACTCCCTAGGCCTTGAGTCTAAAACCATCTGGACACTGTGACAGCGTTCTATTTATTACATACAACTGCTTGGATACTGCCAATGCATAAACAGTAATTAAGCACACAAGCCAACCATGCGTGCCAGATTTGCTAGAACTATCCTTTGAGTATCTTAGAGTTTCCATGCCAGTGAGCTTATTGAGGCATTGGCTGGTGATTGATTAAACATTAATGATTTATGGTGCAATCAAGGTTCATTTACTGCTTACTGAAATATGTTTGACAGTATCTTTGTGATTTTTTAAGAAATAATGCTTTCAAATATATTTTTCCAGACTCATTTTCTATAGTGTATTCAGTAAGAATGTGATGTAGAATCTCATAGCACAGTTGCTTATATGTGTGGTTCTCTTGCTGTTGTATACTTTGCAGAAAAAAAAATGGGTTAAATACAGTAGGAATTGGTAACTGTAACAAAATGGGTTTTTTCCTCAGTTTGAGGAAGATTTCTAAAAAAATGGTTTCAAAGTCCAGTACTGCAGACTCTTAGTATTGAACTGTGAATCTACATAGTTGGATTTTCCACTGGTGCTTTGCTCATCCTACCTTCAGAAAACCTGCATTCAGGGTCCAACAAACTTTTCACAGGGACATAAAAGAATTATTTATATTGGTAGTCTATATAGAGGTCAGGATAAAAGCCTGACACAAACCAGTGACCAAATGTACAACTGATCAGGAGAATATACCCTGTACTGCAAGTGAGAGGTAGTGAAACTCTGTAATTAAGGAGTTATCTGTCATTACTTAGTGTTAAGGACAATTGTCTAATGTATCATGTTTACATATATAGAAAAATTTCATTGTGAAGGCAGAATTATTTTTAGTGACCACAACCATAAGTTTGGAACTGTGCTTGTGATGTTTGTCTGGCAATTATATGGGACTAATGACTCGTTATTGTATGGTTTTGCCATTTATACCAGTAGTTAACTGCTCATGTGTGTCAGTGTCAGATATTTCCCCCTTCACCACACCAATTCAGATTTACTGGCATATCAAATTCCCCTGGGGAGCTAGGAAAGCTGATTTCAAATCTGCACACCTAATCATGGAAAGAGAGGTATGATTCACTGGCTTGACAACACATGAGTGCTGATCAGGGATTCCTGGGGTTTTAATCTTGCCTCTGGCATCAAACAAATCTTGGACCTGAAATAAATACTGAACTCCCTCATCTGAACAAGTGTTTTGAAGAGAATACTTTTACACATGTTCTGGTGAGTTCTGTAGCTGTATTGAGTAATGTGCAATTTAGTGCCAGTTCCTGAAATATTAGTTTCAGATTTCAGAATCACTGGTATGGGGAGGTTAGTACTAAAAAAATGAAAAATGAAAAATACAGAGTTTTGTCGAGTTTTTACTTTCCAGTAACATCCTACATTGTGGGCCTAGGGACAGATGCTGACTTTCCATCTATATTACCACCACGTTTCATTATCCATTCAGAAAGATTGCAAGAAATACTGAACCCCCAGAATAAGGCAGTATGGCAGTTTTCCACAGTGCAGACAGGCTAGCACAAGTTAAGAACCTAAGCTTTACATAGGACTGAGCCTGTCAGATAAACAGTAGGCTGGGTTGGCTTTCTCAGATGTAAGTTCACGTATGCAAACTGGAGAAAGATTTCTTAAACAGCTCAGCAACATTTAGCTCAGGAATTGGAAGCAACACAGCAACATTAGTGTCATGCCCCAGATAATTATCTCTGCTGAGAGACAAGGGTCAATTAACCTAGAAACAGAATCAAATTTCCAGGATGCAAGCAAATATTTTCTTTCAATGCTGCAGTTTGCCACATGAATATACAAATTCTTTCAGGACTAAGGTAAATTTTATGTGGGATACCCTTCCACCTGCGTAAACATGTTGTGAAACTCTGCACCCCTGCTAACAATACAGGGCTGTCCTACTGCCCCAGACTAGGAGGTAAAGAGTCTTCCCACATGCTCAGTAATTCTCTTAATGATGCTACCAGGACACTGTGAGACTGAAGAGTGTCTTCATTTTACAGAAACCACTGTTAAATGTGGAACCTTAAACAATTGTCCCAGAGTTTTCTTTTGTAATTAGATTGATTAGTATAATTTGGTTATATGAAGGATAAAGAAAATTGTAACCACATATAAATTCTGGGTTCTCTCATGGTTTTCTGCCAGATTTTTTCCAGGACTTGGAAGAACTTACCTTGAAAGGGTATCAACATGAACCGCAAGTCTCTTATGCTGGCACCGCACCAGAAGGCTACAGCTGAAAGTCAGTGTGTGAAGAAAATACTCAGCTGCAAATATCTGGGATGAGAACTGTCAGTTTATTTTCCTCTTCAGGTTTGCAGATAGCCCCTGGCTAGCTATCCATTAGCTGTTAGCCACAGGCTACAACCTTGGGTGACTACCTGCCCGGGATTTACTTTTCTTTCTGTTTTTAACTAATTTGAAATATTGTCCTTCTGTGTTTATGCTATTTAAAGAAACTTTTAAACACTGACAATTTTTCTTTTGGATTTTATGTGGTTGATATCATCTTTAAAGAAAAAAATATTTGCACACAACAGAGAGGTGCACGATCACTAAGCAAATGGAATTCAGTTATGCTGATCTTTATTTAAGATGGTTCTCTCCTTTCTGCCCACCTCATCTTCTACTGGCAGGCTGTTCGGTAAATATTTTTCTCTGCAGGTCCATGAGTCATCCTTGTAGTAAGTCACATCCAGAGACTCAGGGATAATTGGGAACTAGGTCACTGCACTAGTCTTCTCTCTGGGGATTAGGGCTAAAAATTTCACCCAGAGCACAACTCTAGTGGTCTCATACTTTCACCACATGTTTACACCCCTGAGCTGCCACTACTGTCAGCCTGGTGCCTTCTTGTAAGGAGAATTAGTCTCTCAGAGCCATGTTTGGTGCTTGATGAGTGTCTGCATAGTGCATTCATCTAACTGAACAGACTTTTTAATGTGGAAGCCTAGATATTTGCACCAATATCTATAGATAGAGTTTCCTCTTAAGGTTAGCCTTCCCAACATTCTGCTGAAAACAGGAGAGTTACTGGAGTGACTAATGGAAGAGTTACATTAGGTGGCTCAGGGCCCTGTCCAGATGTTCTCTGAACATGGAATAATAGAATCATTTCAGTTGGAAAAGATGTTTAAGATCATTGAGCCCAACTACTAACCTAACACTGCCAATTCTATAGTAAACCATGTCCCTAAGAACCACATCTATATTTCTTTTAAATACTGCCAGGAATGGTGACCCAACTATATCCCTGGGCAGCCTGTTCCAATGCTTAAAACATTTCAGTGAAGAAGTTTTTCCTAATACCCAATCTAACCCCTCCCTGGTGAAACTTGAGGCCATTGCATCTTGTTGCTTATTACTTGGGAGAAGATACCGATCCCCACCTTGCTACAACCTCCTTTAAGATAGTTGGAGAGAGTGGTAAGGTCGTCCCTTAGCCTCTTTTTCTCCAGGCTAAACAACCCCAGCTCCCTCAGCTGCTCCTCATAAAACTCGTGCTTTAGACCTTTCAACAGCTCCATTGCCCTTCTTTGGACATGCTCCAGCACCTCAATGCCCTTCATGTAGTGAGAGGCCCAAAACTGAACACAGGATTCAAGATGTGTCCTCACCAGTAAGATCACAGGGGCACAATAACTTACTTCGTTCTGCTGGCCACAGGCCTGGATGTTATCGGCCTTCTTGACCACCTGGCCACACTGCTGGCTCATATTCAGCCAGCTGCCAACCAACACTGCCAGGTCCTTTGCTGCCAGGCAGCTTTCCAGCTACTCATCCGCAAGCCTGTAGTGTTGCATGGGATTTTTGTGACCCAAGTGCATGCCATGGTGGAGGACCCACAGCCTCTCTGACTGACCTATTCCACTCTTTGGTCACTGTAAAGGGTTAGGGCTGGGCCAGACACTAAAACTTCATTTTGTTTTTACAAAGCATTTTCTTTAGCAGGTCTCAGAAGCTCATTGGAATATTTCTTGCTTCAACTTCTATCCACTGACTCCTAAACTTTTGCTGTGCATCTCTGGAGAAATTAAGTGCTGCCTTTTCTATCCCTGAGGTAGTTGATGAAAGCAACTCTATACATTTTTCCTTTTCCTTTTCCTTTTCCTGCTGCACTATATAGTTTGTTCCCTTGTAGCCTTGTTTTGTTAAATACACATTAATTTGTTATTAATGAACGATATATATAACAGTTTTACCAGCTAAAAAGCATTAAGCTGTTTCTCTTTATGAAAGGTAGCTACCTATCTTTTCTGTCTAGTCTAAGGAAATATTACTCTTTTTTTTTCAGGACACTGTTGTATAAACACTGCTGATGTCTGATAGGACACTAAATGGTGTCTCTCACCATTGTAATATATTACTCTCAGTGTCTCATTGCCTACAGTCCATCTAATGTATGGTCTCCTGAAGATGTCCATATCAGCAACTAACCTCACGAAGGTGCAGATTTTTTCTTCAGTGCATCATTTAAGAGCAGCTTCCAGTGTCTTAAGCACCTCTTACAGACACAGCTTTCACAAGAATCTTTCTGTGAAGGTCTTCACATCTTTCTCTGGCAGGGATGGTTCGTCATCCTAGTGTAAACTGTTTTCATTCAGTATGGTTTGAGGCAAATACAGATCTATCTCAATCCTTCTGTGATATTTTGGTCTAATTCTCTACCATATTTCTGTGCCACAGCATAAATCATCTCAGAATTACTGTTAAAAATGTGAGCATTGGAGTGGTCTGGGCATTCAACTTCATCAGTTTAGATGTCATCTTCCTGTTTAATCATCGCAAGAAGCAACAAAATTTCCTATAACTAGGATAATTCCCTTCTTTTTCCCCTTTTGGAAGGGCCACACTTTTTTTTTATGCTTCAGGTGACCAACTGTCTTGATTGCTCCAAATTTGAATCAATATAGTTACCCTTCCTAGAGCAGCATTAAGCAATGAAATGCTTGATTAAACCTTGTTTTCAGTGCAGAATTCAGCCTAAAGAAACTTAATCTTCTAGTACAGTTTACCGAAGAGATTAGAAGAAAAGAAGGAAAAAAATGGTGGGTTTTTTTTTATGTTATCCTAAGCCTGCATTGAGTTGTACAGTTAAGACAAAATTAATAGACATGACTTCGTGTTTTGGACTGCATGAAAAAGTATTCTATTCCCAAAACCCTTTTGCACTTTCAATTCAAATAAAGAAAGTATACATAAATAAAAAAAATCATGTGCTTTTTATGGCAATATAGGCGAGAAATGCTTCTCCTGTACAATAACTCTATACTTTATTAAAAAGTTTCACTGAATGTTGTATGTGTGCTTCACCTTTGAAGAAGAACTGTCAGGCAACAGTTTTTCAAGCTAGAGGCTTTACAACACCATTCTGGAAATATTTCCCCAGGGTCAGTCACCTGTAAGTACAGGTAGACTAAAATCACTTAAGGGGTTTATTTCATAATATTGGGATGGCATTGGAGAACAGCTTCACAGCTTTGGAAGAAAAACAGCCAAGTATTTGTTGAATAGTGAGAAGACAGGTGAGGTGGGAAATGGCTTTAAAAATCTGTGATACTCATGTTATAACGTGGCACTGTTTGAAGTTGGAGGAACCTGGCCAAGGTAAGGTGGGGTACAAGGAACAACCAGGAGAAAGTCTGCTACTACTGACACACTAAATATGTGACTAAACCTGAGTTATCTTTGCTCCAAAACCTGGATATTTGGAATCAAGCCTTGTATATCTTAGCTTAATATACAGTCATCTGAATGTTGATAGTGCCTTTAAAACCAAAACACTTTTATTTTCTTTAATCTATTACTAATGTACAAAGGGACAGATTTGAATGCATTTCAGAATATCCAGCATACACCAAAGAGTACAGTGAGGGCTACTCTATAATCAGGCTTCTATGTTTTAAAAAGGATTTTTAAATGTGTATTTCTCACAACCCCTACATTGGTTACATGGAGCATAGAATCTGGAATTGATTGATCTAGGAAATAATAGGTCCAAAGCAAGCAGAATAGTCGTATTAATTTGGAAATTTTAGCTGTTAGCTATATTTCCACAAATATTGCTGTTTAAGTGTGATGGTAACAAACTAAAACTTTATTTTGACAAAGATGTGTAGACCAGCAATGACTGTGATCTTGAACATGGGAACTACCAAGGACACAGGAGGCATCTGAATGAGGCATAGAAGATTATTCAGAGAAACAAAGCAAGTGAAAAATGGATGTGATGCAGTACAGGAGTGGTCATTTTAACATGTCTTCCTCTAGGATAGAAGGTTTGTGAATGGTTGAAGATTTACTCTCTTATTTCTTCCTTTTTCTTATTTGCTTTTCTCATTTATTTCAATTTATGTAATTTTCCTATTTATTTCTGTTAAACTTGGTTTCATTCTTACCCATTTCACTGTCAATATTTTCAATTATTTTCATTACACAATGCATAAAATAGAAACCAAGAACTCACTCATTTCTTTTAATGAAATCTTTTAGCTAAGAGATGGCATAACAGATTAGATTCTGTGTGAGTTTGTAGAAGGTATACTGTGTAAGGATCAAATTCTTCTATTCTTCCTCAAGGTTAATGTAACCTTTCCTTACACATAATTTCATCATGTCAGTGGAGACGTTAATGAAATTTTGCTCTGTTGCATAAAGTAGTCTATCTTTTGCTGATTCTATTTTAAAAACATTTAAAAAATCATTAGACCCAGTAAAAATTGGTGTAAAGGAAAGCATGCATACATACACAAAGGAAAAAATGTAGAAATCACTGTTAAAAATAGACAGCTCCAAAATCTACAAATTCTCTAAGTAAAGATCATCAATTATCTTTACTTGGCAAATGAAAGGCAATAACAGTAAAATGCGTATGAGCACCAACTGTGATGTGAAATTTAAGGCTCTAAAACTTCATTAAAATCAGACTGGTAATGATGTACCATATGCACTGGGCTGCATTTGCCTGAGGATCTCCAACCTGTGGCTCATTTCTTCTGTCACACCACCTCTTTATAAGAATGACTCAGAGTGCTTTGTTGAAGTGCTTAAGGGCTGACAAGCAGGATAGGTGTTTCAGAAATAATCATTTGCTTCATTATGCCCTGGTGGATTATAGACATTTTCTGTTTATAGGGAATCTTAGGCTTTCATTCCTAAAGTTAACTGAAGACATGAAACAAGGCTGTTAACAAGTATTCTGACAATTTATCCTTTCTCAATAGGCAACTGATTTTTTTTTTTTTCTAGCAAGTAAAAGAGATTTTTTTTAATAGCCTTTTACAGAAATTACTGATAGTGAATTTGGATAGTATATTTCAGAGAGATTACAGAAATATATTAACCAGGTAAGATAGATGGGTAGGCACCATAGGTGAACGGCTGCATATTTCATTACAAGCTTTTGAGCATTTTAGTCCCCAAGTGTTTATTTTATTATTCTAGTATTTCAGTCACTTATTTGTAGTTTACCTTTATAAATTATTGAGGCTTTTCCCGATACTTTCACATATAGCTCCCACTAATGCCACAGCAATCTATGGCTATATGTGGAAAGTAGAATAAATGCTTTTATATGAACCTTCAGCTTGTTATGTTTAAAAATAAAAGAGAGTCCATGCCAAAGCAACATTAAGCTAAATCCTTTATATGTTAAGGAAGATGTATGGTTGATGGTACCTGAGAGATACTAAGTAATCTGAAATTCATTTTATGTCTGGTGATACCCTAGACATTAAAAATCAAACTTCTGAACATACGTGGAAGCATATCTATACACTGACATTTAGTAGAGGTGTCCAAGGTCTCAGAAGAGGTGGGGATGCTTAAACTGTTTTCAACATGTCTGGCAGTCAGAGACATCCAGAAATGCAGATCAAAGAAAGCACTAATGGTTCCTGGGTTGTCTGGTTGGTTCATTTGCTTTTGACATAAGAAACTTGCTGACCAGACTATTTACCTGGAGTAGGAAAGCCTGTGTTTAATTCCATTTTCTGAACAAGAAAGTGCCTTAGCTACTTGAGGAAAAGTCTTGGAAAAGCAGATACTACTGACCTTGTAGGGCAGTAAAAGAAAGAAAAAAACACCTATGACCTTAACTCAACAGCTAATACACTAACTTAGGGAAATATAGAGCCTTACTGGACATAGGACCATCTTATAAGATCACCTTTCCTTTTTCATGTAATAAAATGACTAGTAAACACATTTTATTGTTGCAGAAGTATTTTCCCATGTTCCAAGTATATTTAATGTTATAGAAAAGATTGAAAGAGGTTTTTTTTCAGGTTGTCTGTGGTACCATTTCAACAAATAAAATCCAGCTTCTCACTGAAAAAATAAATTTCAGATGAAATTTTGAAACTTCTGTAACCACTTGGCGTAAAAGGGATACTATAGGTGAATAATAACTCAATGTACAGTATAGTGTTACTGGTGTCTGACCTTGTGTTTCAAAATGAATAATGACTGGAAAATAAAATAAAAAAAAATAGAGTGACAGTATAGAATCATTGAACTACTTATGTACCAGTTATAGTTTTTCAGCATTCTAGAAAAATCTTCACCAGAAAGGGATTATTAAAAGTTAGTATTTTTTCAGCCTGAAATATTTTAATTAAGCCTTTGATTAGCTTCACAATTTGTCATACCCTTCTTCACCAGTTCATAGTTTAGAGAAAATAATGAAGAAGCCCACAACATATTTTATCAAGAGGTGCATGCAAGCAGTAGAATGCTTCTTGCAGTTGACTTTAGTGGCTAGTTAAAAATGAACAAGCTGGTCAAGAAAAAATAGGTATTTATATTCTAACTATATTCACAACAATTTTAGAAAATGATTAAATTAAACAAATTCAATTAATAAAAATAATTTTTTTACTATAGTCTGTGCATGTTTTGAGATTGCTTCCATGGAGTCTAGCATTACCCAGCTGGCTAGAAACCCAGCCAGCTAGAAATTCTGCTGGTTACCACCTGAGTTCTAAGTTTGGGAAGAAACCACTGCCTTTGTAAATGTACTATGGATTAATATTTGTATAGCATAAGGGTAAGTGTTCACATAGTTGACTTGAGCAAGACTGTCACCCTCTGTGCTGACACCCGAGTTCCCTGGACTAAGCGAATGTAAATTGATGACTGGTTATTTTCAAGATGTAATAATGTTTGTAAGCTGGATTTGTATCCTTTAGAAAGCAAAGCAGGTGTAATCCATTTGCCAGTATACTGAAGGCTGAAGAAGAAAACATCCCTTATTTTTTTGATGCTCCATTTTTATCTGACACTATCCTTTTAAACTTGTGCATTATTTGAGTGAAATGTAGAGTTTTGTATTAAGTCATATGAAATCAAGAATAATGCTTCTCATTTTAATCTAGATTACTTGGTAATCTTATCCAACTATAGTTTCACCTTTGTTCTGTTCTGTATTCCCAAATTTAAAAAACCCAAACCAAACAAACACACCGTCTAATATTTTTTTCCTCCCATGTTGATTCCACAATGCTAGTACACATCTGGCACTGAGTGCTGCTGAAGACAGGATGTTGTAATAGCTGCACCTAGAATTTGGTCCAGAATAATGAATAATTTGTTTCCAGGTTTCCATGAGTAATAGAATAACTAAATGCAAGTCAGCATCCGTATAAAGCTGCATCTCTCAGAACATTATTAAAAAACCTGTATATGACATTATTTCCAACATAAAAAAAGAAGCTTTAAATAGTTAAAATAAGAATAAAGATACAATTGTCATATAAACATATTCCTGGACTAGATGATCCTTGGGGTCCCTTCCAGCCTGATATTCTGTGATCCTATGATTCCTTTATTTGGTCTTCCTTTTCTTAATCAATTTAATAGGATTGCTCTGTTATAAAGAAACATAAACCTCTAGAAATGTTATTTTCTTAATGACTTAACATTGTTCAGTTGCTAATAGACAGCAACATGGGATAGCTTCTATATGTATAAAAATCCCTGGTAACGTACATTTTTACTGCATATATATAATGGCTTAAATGACAATATCTTAAGTAGAAAATTACTGGAAGCAAATTTTAAAACAACATCTCATGACAAAGTTTCCTTTGCTTATAGTATATCCGTCATTTAACAACTGCAAAGGAAATACTCATTAATTCTTCAGTTAATTGATTGATTAACTTTCAAAAATAGGATTCATTTTGGAGTAGCTACACACTGTAAAAGTATTGATCCCATGGCTAAAACAATTCTGCTTGAAGCATATAATCTTAAAATGGAATCACTATTGTTTTTTTCCTCTGACAATAATCTATAGCCTCAGGAAAAAAATACATTAACTCGCATATCTGCTGTACCCACATATTTTAGTTTGTCATACATTTGAAATGCTGAAGAAGTTTAATGACTGAATAGGTAATGAAAGAACTTCACTTTTGGGCTGCAAAATGTTCTAGGAGACATTCAGTATTATTAATGAAGAAATGTAGTTAACTCTTGATGAATATATCATTAAATGCCCTGGTAGTATTTTAAACAGTAAATTGCATAGATTTTAACATGTTCGTCAATATGCAATTTAGATTGGAAACTGATCCATCTGAGTTACTATGTGGCAATATCTTTCCTGGGAGGAAACCTGCCTACCAAAGAACACTGAGATTTTCAACTTATACATCATTTTGACAATAAACAGTACAGGTTGTCTCAAGCTGAAAAAATTCACTTCCAGACCTGGAACTTCATTTCACCAGTTTTGGAAAACTCATGCTGCTAATTTTTTCCTCCTTATCATAAACAGAAGAGCAAGCTTTCTATAAAATATAGTTTGTATTAAATGACCAAAATATGGAACTGTTTAGTTTCATCTTTTATGTTCATTGTCTTCTCAAATCGCTGTGAACTAATGTCACTTCAGAATGTAGTACAAATCACTAATGCATATCCATTGCCTCATGTGGCATATTATTATATCTTGGGAGCAGCACAAATTAGAGCTTCTTTTCTCTAGGATGTGAAAGATGGACTTACACTATGTGACACCAGTCCAGAAAAAAAAAACAGTTTCATGAGCTGAAGGAAAATATATTCATCTAGTAGTTCTAATTTCATAGGCAAATCACCAATGTTATCTGCCTTAAAATGAGGCCCCAAAACAATCCACCCCCAAACAACCAGGTGTCAAGAGGAACCAACAGATTTGATTTCACCTCTTGTAAATAATGGGACATCCAATTTCACCCAGCTGTACCTGCAGAGCCTAGTAACTTTTGTTGAATAAAAACTCCTCTGGTTCCTGATCTGAATAGAACACATCATAGTACAGAGGATCTTCTGCTTCCCAGTACTGTTCTCACTGTTCTCTCTCAGTATTAAAATAGAAAAATTTCTAGTTTATTTCTGGATGGAATTTTTTTAGCTTTGCCCCTAGACACTACTTTATTCTTTAAACTGTATTTTCTTTGCTAGACAGAAAAGCCCATTAGAATCCAATGGTTTTCTTCCAAACTGCTCTTACTCAGGACAGTAAATTTCTGTGTCATTGTTTCAGCTGAGTAGGTTGGGTTTTCTTAAGCTTATTATGATATGGTTCGTCTCTAGCCCCTGAAATATCCTGTGTACTTCTTTCACAGATCCTGGGATTTCAACATCTGTTACTGAAGTATCAAGACTTGATATTATTCTCTCATTAACATTACTAGTGCCAAAACCAGACAAAAATTTCAATCCCTTAATTCTACATCTCTGCTATGCTTCATTCTACCCTGCCTTGTCACCGTACCATGCTGGAAGTTGATAATAAATTGCTTAAGTGCAAAAACTTTCAAACATAAAACAAACAAACAAACAAACAAACAAATAAAAGATATGAAATGGTACTGTGTCGTGGAACAACCTTGGAACACCTGAAGATCTAGTTGCTCTACACCTTAAGATCTGCATCCTCATCCTCTTCTGTAATGCATTAGAAAATTACCTTATATATTGGTCTACCTAACTTACGAAAGCTTTCCTAATATGCCAATCACTTTGACATGTATTTGCAGTTGTTGCATGTATCAAAAATTGAGTGAGTCACGGGTAGCTTTGGAGTAGCACAAACATGGCAAGAAATGTGACAGCTTTCTTCATCCAGGCAAAGGTCAGGTCAGCTTTACTAGATCTTTGAATGATGACAGCACCATATACAGTTAAACAAAACGCAGCATTGTTCTTTCTATCATCTTGCAGTAGCTGTGAACAGTTTAATACAGGAAATGGAAAAGACTTACTTAGATAAGAAATTTCTTAGGGAAGCCATGAATATTATTCTTGGGGAATAAACTCCCCCAAAATAAATGTTTACAACTGCCATGGTTTTGTGCTTATTTTGGCATCAATATGACACAAAACTCCCTGTCCTATCCTTCTCTCTGAAGTGAATTTGGACATATCTATTTTTTCTCCCAGGATCCACTGCACATTTGATTGGATAATGTAAGCAAGTGCATCCAATTCGCTTCTGAAAATATTGACACACACTGTTATTAATAATGCTTCATCGTATTGCAAGCTATCTCTAACTTGCATAGAGAAGATCCCAGAATTTTATTACATTATTTTCTCACCTTTGGCTTCCCCGTACATTTATCTCAAACCTCACCAGAGTAATAGATAATACTTAGGCAAGCAGAAGACTCACAGGAGAAGAGAAAAAAAGGCTGCTTAGATTTTATGGCTTAGATTTAAAAAAAACCCCCACAAATATACAAATGAAAATAAATATTGTAGACTAGCTTTTCTTTCATTTTCCAGTACAATCTGAATGTCCATAAACATTAAACGCTCTATTATTTAATTGTGTCTATGGTTTCTCTAAAGGAGACTAAAATGTACTTCCTAGCAATGGTAAGTTTATTTGGCTGGCCACTTCTGTCTGGATAGACACTAGAGATAATACAGAGAATGAGAGAAACATGGAGAATTAGATTTTTTTGTTTATCATTAAAACAAGAAACATTATATACCATTCTGTCCTTTGGCTGAATTCACACATTGGCTTCATTGTACAAAATTATCTTAACATTATACAGTAAACTAACTAAACAGCCCACATAGACACCCACAAGCAAGATTAATAATATCTCCTCATACCTTCCCGTCTTCCGGTTTTGAGATAATTTACAAAAATTCATATATATTCTTCACTTCTGCTTTGAGAGCCTCACATAAAGAATTCAGTCTGAGAGAGGGTAGACAAGCACGTGAAGACTAACTTGTGACATTCCCAGTTGCCAGTGTTCTCTAGAGACCATATTTTTCCATGTGCATAGTTGTCTTTGCATTAGGTCTTACCACCTCCCTTTGCCAACTCCAGCCTCTGGATTCTTGTGAAGTCCTTACACTAACATAATGTGCATCTGGGGAAACTAGCAGTGTGATTCCTGCACCTGATTTTTTTTCCTACAGTGCAACTGTAAAAAGGCCTAGTGAGCTCCTGATAACCAAACCTGTGGGTTTCACATTGTGTCTGTAAAATTCATGTGATTGGTCAGAAAAGATGTGGCGCTGCTTCACACACACACACGAGTGTTCATGTGGGCATTACTAAGTATGTCCTGATGAAGGAGACATTAGAACTCTGGCTGATTACTGAATTATCTGGACCATACAATAAGACTAGAATCCAGACTAAAAGTCAATATAATTTCTGTATGACTCCTGGTTTCACCTATTTCCTTTTATAGAGATCTGTGTATTATCTTTTAGGCAGCTCTAAGTAGCCATAATGCTTATCTCTTGAACGAATATCTGTGTGCTCACCTAGGCTTATCTTTTTAAAAGCAGTCTTTACGGGTAATGCCTTAAATTAAAATCTAAGATTCAACTCCATAGCACTGCAGAAAATTGATTTAATGATTCCTCTCATTAAGGAGGATAGGTACCAATTTTGGAGGGAAAGTAGCAGTTTGGAGATCTCTTTGATGCAGGAGATACCATGGCATGTCAGATGCAATTGAGAGACAATTGAGGGAAGGAGCTGTAAATTAGGGTAAGAATGAGCCCAACTCCACAGTGCAAATCTCTTTTTTTGGCAAAAGTTAGTGTGCCCTGAGCTAAAACAGCACATGCTGATCCCAGCACTTTTTGTTTTCTTGGAAAGAAATGTAGTGTACAATTAAAGGGAAGCTGTTCCTGCTCCTGAAGAGACCTATGCAGGTGCATACTTGTGAGTATATGAGAAGTCTATGATCCTGGACCCCATAACTAAGGTGATTTTAAATCATCTATTCCTACATATAAGAAAAGATTTCTTCAGTTATAAAAGAAGAATGCACATTCTAGGTTTATAGAAAAAGAGCTAACTGCCTAGTGTGGCAGGCCAAGGTTAAAAAATAATCCTGAATTTTGATCTTTTCTTTGACATGGAAATACAATTGTATGTAGTGATTGGCTAATGCTGATGAAAAAAAGGATAGGTAGGTTCTCCAGGAGATGGTAGTTGCTCTTTGTCCTGATCTGAGCTAAACAGAACCAATTCTGTTCAGTGGCTTACTTCTTGGCTAAGTCTTTTCTGAAAGGCTGCACGTTCTGAAGTCAGCAGCATGTTTTTGCAGACAGTGTGTGCTACTGGCAGTGATAACACCTGATGTTTACAGTTACTGCCTGGGACTGGGATGCAGAAAGGCTCTTGCTGATACTTATTCCCATAGTGACCAAAGCCACTGCTGGCTCTTGTGTGCCACGCTGGGGGTGCCGGGAAGTGAAAGAGGTCAAAAGGAAGTAAAAGGTTGCACCTCTGGTGAGTTACAGGCAGGACAAGTGACCAGCAAGGGTATTGCATTCCATATACATCATATTCAGTATAAAACTCAGGGATCATGAGGGTTTAGGTCTCTGTCTCTTCTTCAATCGCCAGTGTCCAGGGAGGACTCCATCCAATACTCTGATCCCAATTCTGGGTTCCTGAATCCAGGTTCCCTCTGTCACTGAATCCAGCACTTCCCCAGTGCCCATCTGCTCTGCAGTATCAGTGGTGACTGCAGTCGAGGAGTCTGGTTTGATATCGATTTTGTCAATGTGTATATGTGTATGTAGTTCACTACTTTTATTATTTCCTTATTCATTAAAGCTGTTTCTTAATTTTCTTTTTTCCAATCTGTAAGTCTCTCTGCCTCATTCCCTTTTCCTTCCCATTTCGGGGCAGGGGGAAGGAGGCTTGAGACCATCTGTCAGCGTGTAGTGGCCAGCCCAGACCTAACCAGTGACACTCTTCCATGCTCGTTCAACAGCAACTCCATCCCTTGGAGATCTCCACAATCCTTTCTCTGGTCTTTCTGTTCTAATTTTACTCCTTTTGCTTTTCCATGGTAGCAGCAGTCAGACTTTTGATCCTTATCCAAGGGAAGGTAAAATAAGTCTATCTGGCTAAGAAGTGCCAGGCCAACCCTGATGAAAGTTGCATGTTCTATTACAATTCAATATCAAAACACCATGCCTATTATTTTCTCATATGCTACAATTGTATTTTTTTATTTGAGACTAAGGAAATATTTTCTTGAAATCCTGTGAAAAATGAGCAAACAGAATTGGCACAAACTTATCATACTGTGAGTGGCCAAGAGTAATCTTCTTTATAACTGATAATGCTTTCTGTGTTTTACTGAAGCAAGTATTCAGATTAATGGGGGAGAGAATGACATCTATGCTTAAACTAGGCTGGATAAAATTTGAGAGTTATCAAACTTGCTTCCAGAAGATATACAGTGATAATCAGCTAACATCAAGCACAGATGCTCAAACAAAGAACCACACAATGCGATATCTGAGGTATTGTGCATCCATCATGAAACAGTGAACAGAAATCTATATAGAAAACACATGAGGTCATATACACAACAAATATACTTTATTGTGAAGCATTTTGCTCAGGCTTCTCTAAGGGAGAAATAGCTTATAAAGAGCACACTGATATATACTGTGCTTTCATATTTCAGGAGTTAAGTTCCTTTTATAATGCAGTGATATCTCACTCTCCTCTTTTTATTCAGAAATGCTGGCTAAAAGTTGCTGCAGGCGTGAGACTTAACAGGCTGTTCATAATGACTGACAAGTTCCAGCTGGAACACAGAAAAAGGTAACGAAGCACAAACGTAATAAGCCTTAAGTAAAGAAATAACTTCCCTTTATCGAGATTAGAGTGGGTGAGGTGGTTAGTACTTTGGAAATGAAATGAGACAGTTAATATATGATCTTATTTTTATTTAGGTTTTCATTACAAGACAGAAAAGGTAATAAACATATCTATATGAATCTGTTATTTGGTCACTAGCAACTAAATGTTAATTTTGAACTTTAAGGGAAAAATAACATCCATTTCTGTCAAGGGTAACCTCCACTGAAATTAGTTCTTTCAGACTTAAATCTGTATCTCTTCCTTAGCAAATGTAACTTCACCTTTACTTCTGTGATATTTTTTCATGAAAAACCATTTTCTTATATTTACATTCCTTTGCAAACAAAAAAGATTTCAGCTCTTATAAATCTGATGACTGCTTTTATCCTCTTCATCCAAATTTTTCTGAAGGAAGTTAATAGAGGTCGTCTAGATAAACGATTACCCTACAGAATTGGGGGACCTTTTGATCAGTATATAAAGCTAAAGAGAGAGACATGCTATGGAGAATTCTAGCCAGATTATGGAACTGTGTTATCAGAAGACAATATCCTGTGTGCCTTAGGCTTCAACCTGTTTTGAACCAATTTTGCCATGAACTTTGTGTAAAAACAATGCATAGATGAACTCGCTCAGGAGCTCACCATGGACATAATTGTTGCAATATAGATAAAAATCATGCAGCATGTAATTTATTTGCAGTTTTTCATTTGTAGCAACTAGAAGCCAAAATCTCATTTTACTAAACTCTGAAAAATGTGATGACTAAGGAGTAATTCTGAGTAATATCAAAATTTTGAGTAATACCAAAAAATATTCTGAGTAATTACAAAAAAGATATGGGGATTGATGAGGTATATTTTTAGAAAAAGATTTAAAATAATAGTTATATGCAGTGTGAAAGATAAGCTTTTTTCTTCCACTCAACTAATTAATTTCCAAACATTAGTAGGGGGCCAGTTAGCTCAGTCAGTTGAGCGTGGCGCTAACAACGCCAAGGTTGGGGGTTTGATTCCCGTTCGGTCCCCATGTGTTGCCTGATCTAGTTGAGAGGTGGCATCCCTGGCGGCAGGGAGGCTGGATTAAAATGATCTCTAAGGTCCCTTCCAGCTTAGGCCATTCTGTGATCCTATGATTAGTAATTCCCCATAATAGTTTTTTCTTTCTTAATTACCACATTGCTGTATTTTTCTAATTCTTTTGCTTCATATAAAACCCAAACCTAGGCTACTTAACTTTGAAGACAATTCAGTAACTAGCTGGCATATCCTAATTAATATTAAAAAGTCATGATCTACATAAAGTTGTCCATTGATGATGGCCATTTTTATTCACTAATAAGTTTCAAGGCCTGACCCTTCATGCTTTCTCCATCAGCACCTAAACATTCTCCTCCCAGATTTTTTTTTTTTGGCTAATACCATGTTACTTCATGCTATATTGTCTCTTTGGTAGCTGTGGTTGCATTTGAGATTGAGTGCACAGTGGCTTGCTTTCCTGGTAACTCTCTACCTGGAATGATCTCAGACTATCAATTCTTTGAGGGAGAGATTCTCTGCATTTTGTCCTGCATTTGTGCAGTGTCATGATAATAAAATAGAAAAGAAGAAAGCTAAAGAAGATACCACAAATATGCTCAGTGGAGTAAAACAGGACAACAGAGATTCCAGAAACATTTTGTGTAACATGATACAACATACAGTTTGTCAGGACCAAAGAAGGAAAAGGCATCAATAGTCAAGATATCTGAAAAACTGTAGTCATTTATGATTCTTTGGTAAAGTACTACTTCACTTTTCAAGGTTTTCATTACTTATACAATCCAGCATACACATGGATGTATGTTTCCTTTGCTTCATGACCTCTTTTTCTGTGTCTGGTGTGCTTCCTGTGAACTGGGATATGTCTGGGTGATTCAGTTTGCAGAATTCCCTGCGCAATTTACATGTGAACCATAGTTTTGCTCAAAGCCCTGTGTAAAAACAGTGCATAGATGAGCTACTACAAGAACACATAGTAGATTGAGCTGAAACTGTAAGACCTATAAGACTGTAAGACCTATTTCTTTTAGCTAGAAAGAGAACATCTTCCAGCTGCATACTTAAAATTGAACCACTGCTAGTTTCTTTGCCTGAATTTTACCAACTACCATTTCAAAATTAGGATATTTAGAGCATGCTGATCAGGAAAACAAAAACAACTGAAAACTCATCAAATATAACTTTCTTTTCAGCAAAATAAAAAAAAAGTAAATATTTTAATTAAGATGTCAAAAAAACGTTTATTTAACCTTGCTCAGAGTATGCATACAATGTAAACAATGCTCATACCATGTATATGGAGCAGAAAAAGAGGAGAAAGAGTAGAAAACTCAAACTAAAATATTAATCAAGTTAATAACACATTATTGGAAAATGCTTAGAAACAATCATTAATGATGGTTACACACTTTAAGACACCTCTCCTACCAAGTCAAACCGAATACAATAGGACAGCTTTATGCAGGGACCTAACACAGGGGACTAAGAATTTCCAGCTTTTCTTGTGTGTTCAGTCATTAATAAAGTCTCAAGCATGTGCTGAAAGTGTTTCAAGCACTATAAAGCATATTTCATAACAGCTATTTCGGATGAAATATTTATTAGAGTTATGTGCTGTGGCCCATATGTACATCCTCTGTACAGCAGGATTAGGATCATTCACCTAATATTTTATAGAGATAGGCAGACATGTTAAAAAGATGAGAAAGGCAGTTCTTTCACTTGGCTTGGAAAATGCTGAATTCTGCTCTTGGCTTTTCAGTATAAGAAAGATGTGATAACACTGGTAGAATTTCAGAGGAAAACAAATATGACTAAGGGGTTTCTTCACTTCCAATGTGGAAATACTATAACTAAATAAGTCTAATTTTGTCACATGATGACACAATGGAAGAATATCTTAATTGTATTTAATTTTTTTGAATTAGAAATCCCAATTGGAAAGAAATAGTGCCTATAGTATTAGAAGGGAAAAAGTAAGTAAAGTTATCGGGATGTCAAAAAATAACAAAAAAAATAGGAAAAAATAAATATAAAGAAAAATTTTATTAATTTTTTTTTTATTCATTTGCAAAATTATCACCCTAAGGGGCAAACTCTGGTATCTATAATTAACTAAAATTGAAAGAAAAATGTCCACAAAACTAGGAAAATTATTGTTATTTGGATTTTAATTTAAAAATAAAAATAAAGAAACACCAGAAAGACAAACCAGATGTTACTATTTTTCCTTAGTTTTAATCAAAACTAGTTACCTCCTGTATTAGTTTTGAAATGTGTTAATGTATTGGGTCAGGCTGAGGTGGAGTTATTCTTCCCACAGCAGCTCTCTCGGTGCTGTGGTTTTGGAGTGGTAGCTAGAAGGGTGTTGATAGCACCCCAGTGTTTCGGCTACTGCGCACCCCAGTGTTTTGGCTACTGCTGAGCAGTGCTCACACAGCACCAAGGCTGTGGTTTTCCAATGTTCCCCCAACGGTAGGCTGGGAGTGGGCAGCATCTTGGGAGGGGACACAGCTGGGCCAGCTGACCCAGACTGACCAAAGGGGTATTCCATGCCATATGACGTCAGCTCAGATATAAAAGTGAGAAGGAAGAGGAAAGTGAGGGGGCATTCACTTTTTGTGTTTGTCCTCTGGAGCAACCGCTATGTGGAGCCCTGCTTTATGGGAAAGTGGCCGGACATTGCCTGCTGATGGGAAGTAGAAAATAATCTTTGTTTGGCTTTGCTTCCACATGTGGTCTTTGCTTTTACTATATTAAACTGCTTTTATCTTAACCCATAGGCCTCTCATTATATCTTTCGTCTCCCCTGTCCATCTGAAAAAGGGGAGTGACAGAGCAGCTTTGGTGAGCTCCTGGCCTCCAGCCAGGGTCAAGTCATCACAGGTAAATAGAAAAGGATTTTATTGTCTGCACAAACAGGCCATGTTCAAGAAGCAGAGGGTGCTGAATTTACAGTCCACTTTTTGTGCTCATCTGTGTATAGGTGTAGAATGACTTCAGCTGTCTATAGATAATCTGAAAATAATAAACTATGGAGAAGGGAAAGCAGTGGTGAAAAGGGGCAAATGAAGGTCCAGCATTTCTCATGCAACTTTGCTGACAGCTCTGGGCTGCAAAAGGAAATCAAAAGATATGTTACCAAGATATACAAAATTTTGTGAAAAATGTAAGCTGCGGGTGCACTACTATTTCTTCTCTAGGACTTTGACACATGTAGGACATAGTTACACAGAAATGTATTTGTCTTTCTTTGGGAATCCTATAATTGTGTGGTCTGTATTGGAACATGAATAAAATGAAGCTATAGTTAAGTAAGAGATCTGCTGCATGTAGACAAATAGAGAGATTATTTAGAAAAAGGTTTGATATCCAAAATAAATCTCTTCCCTGTTTCTCTATTTGATAAACATCTGAAGGATGAAACTCTGACTTTAGGAAGTTTGCCTTCTACAACTAAAGTTTTAGTTGCCCTTCCAGAGCAGAGCTTTAGTTAGAGGCAAATGAGAACATGCAGCACTGCAAAATATAAGCATCCCACAGAGCGTATTGCTGGGTAGTAATACTTGAATATTAGGAGCAGTCTAGTTGCAATAACAGAGGTCCCTGTGAGGGTGAATTTATCCTGCAGATAAATTAACCATTACAGAAAGCATCACCACATTGCAAGGTTCAGAGAGCTGAGCTAGATAGGTGTGATTAAATCTGTGCTTGAATGAAAAATTGGAATATTCTTCATTCTTTGAGGGAGATATTTCAAAATATTTTCCTTGTCATATCACAGCAGGAAATTGTTTGAGTTGTTTTTTTTTTAATATGGAAGAGACCTGAGAAGTTTCGGATCCATAATATTGATTCATTTGCTTGCTTTGAAATACAGGCTAACAAAATGGGGTAAAAGGTACCTTAAAATGCTGACTTTTGCCCTGGTAAAATGTATGAGAAATAGGTAGCAAGATTCAACTTGCATTCAGATATTGATTTGTTTAGTAGCAATGTGAGAACATGATTATACTAATTAGAATTTCCTGATCATAATTATCTTCTGTTCTTTTTCTCACAGTATTGATATATGAAAAAATATCTAAAAATTTTAACATGTAATGATAGCTAATTGTACTGTTGTTATTCTTTGTACTAATTATTTAATTTCTTTTTCTACATTCCAATTAATTTCTGTTTGAAATTTGTAAGTTACAGGTATTAAAAGCTTTCTATAAATTGATGATATTCTGTAAGAATACATTAGTTTCTTAACATTAATTTATGTATACTCTTTAACACTATTCTGTTGTTTTTTGTTCAGAATAACTAGCATGTATTTTAGTTCATCAAGAAATTATTTTTGTTAAATTTACATTTATAATAACATATTCAATTTCTTAATTTTATATCTTCAAAAACTATTCTAGTAGCTTCTAAGGACAAGAGGAAAAAAACTCATCTAAGTTTCAGTTTGATTTTGCAAAAGACACTTTAAATATCTTCAAGTTATATTAAATTTATGTAAAATAAATATCTTGAAAAATTGAAAGTATTTTTCTGGTTAAAGCTGCCTACATGAAATATTTGTAAACCAGTGAATTTTAAAAACTGACTTTCAAAAGCCCAGCAAGAATAATAAACTGCAAAAAACTCCATTGGTTTTTGGAAAAATCTACTTCTGTCTTGACTTGCTAAACATCTTTTTGTCCTTCTGCTGTGCTGACATTATATCAAATTAACTTCAGTTTGCCAAAAGTTCTGCAACTGATGTCCTAAAATACATCTAAAAACCACTCTACTACTGATTTCTTGTTCTTTAGACAAATTTGCCACAGCACTGAATTAAACATTACAGGCTTTATTGCATATTTGCTGTTTGTTTTTCATATAAATAGAAAACTGGCCAGCTTGGGGCTAGTCTGCATGGAGATGATATGAAACATTAATGTGAAGCAGTGGAAAGCATGACGATACAGTCTATAAGTTAGGTTAATGCTATCCCTTCCAACCATGAATGCTTTTAGTTAGAAATAGTCATATAAGAGTTCTGTATCTTAATTATTCTCCTTTGTTTATGTGTGGGGAGGTGTGTGTAGAGAGAGATTTAACTGAATTTCCGATAACATTCTATTCCATTTAAAAATCATGCACAGTCAAATCCTAAATTCCTTAAGAAAACCAAGGCAGGTATATTTTGTCACATTTAAAATTTTCTGTTTGCAAAAAGAAGCCTCCACTGGCAAGGAAGAGATTAAAATTCTATCCATAACAGCTGGTTTATGGCTGGAATATAAATGTGTTGCTTATACGTGTTTCTTGCAGTCCGTTGAAAAGTAATGTGAAATCTGCTGTCATGTCTGGCCTGTATTATAGAGGCACATTCACAAACTTACAGAGAAGACTGAGTCAAGATCCTGTAAAAAATTATTTTTCCAAGAGTTTGCATTTAAAATTAAACAAAGAAAGCAATTATAAATGGAACGTCATTACAAAAATATTTAGTTCTTTCTCCTCAGTAAATTGATTTCTCTGTTTTATGTTTCATATATTTAAAATGCAAAGTGTAACGTAGAGGATTAAGATTTTATTGAATTTGGAAAACTCTGAGAATGACCTAACACCCTGTGATTTAGAGAGAATTGTCTGGTTGGCGTTTACTTTCTTATGGCCTTGTTTTTGTAGTAAATTGAAAATAAAAACATAATAAAAAAAAAGTGCGTGAGCATGACAGCTGAAGTTGAAGTATGGACATATGCACATAATAAGGTAGGCTAAAGTGGTTTTGTTGTAGACATAGAAGTAATATATATAACAAAATAAGGATTTATTAGTTAAGTGTCTGGATGTGTTGTCTATTGTTATTAATTTCTATGCAAATGTTTGCATAGCAGCAAGATTAAGTAGGGTATTTGGGGATCAATCTTATTTTTACTGCATTTCATAACAAAACTTATATTAATTTAAATGAAAGCAAGATCAGACTTTGGAAAAATACCGATGAAGCATCCAGCATAACCAGCCAGACAAAAGTTATTAAGATAAAGAGGAACCTGGAAGTCTTTAAGAAGCCTGGTTATGAGGGTATATCTCTTACAGGTTCTAATACTTTCAGTCTGACTCATCTTATTTCTAAACACCTTCCTTAACCAAAAGGGTTGTCAAGCACTGGAACAGGCTGCCCAGAAGTGGCTGAGTCACCATCCTTACAGGTATTTAAAAGACATGTAGATGACGTGCTCACTGACATGGTTTGGTGGTGGACCTGGCATTGCTAGGTTAACAGTCGCACTCGGTGATCTTAAAGGTCTTTCCAGCCTAAAGAATTCTATCATTCTATGGTCACTGGAGGAAATTTTAGCAAAGGAATTGGGCTGCAGAATGATAAGGTAAAGAAAACTGAAGAGAAGAAAAATTGAGAGTAACAGACAAAAGTCAGCTAGTAAGGCGTACGGACACATACACTAATGCAAGCAATACAGAAGGTTTGGAATATGCCAGATAATGACACCAAAGGAAGCAAAAAGAGATTGTCTATACATATTCAGAAGAAAAACAGCATTATGGAAAGACAGAAACTCCGGGAAAATGCACTAGGTAAGAGGTAAACAAACCTGTCAAAAGACTGAATTTTTAAATAGCTAATTTTACGTGGTTTTCTTTCTGAAAATGGTGAAGGAATGAGACAATGTTAAACAAGAAGCAGAATCAGTGATTAATGACAATAGATGGAGAGACTGGGACCAAAGAGTAAACAGAGTATCTGACCACATGTTGTCTGAACAGTGAATAATTCATGGAGAACAATCAGGATCCCACTGCTGTGAAAATTATTTCAAGATTCACCTCTTGCAGTAGAGTATTGCCTCAGTAGCCAATTTTTAAAGCTCAGTTTACAGTTTTCTTTTTCAAGAGAAGAAATGTCAAAAACAGTGTAAAAGAAATACAGTGAATGGTAAAATTACAGGACCAGTAGGACTGAGAGGTGTAAACTGCCCTGGTCCTCACTCCTTTCAGAGTGATAACTCTGAAAACTAGGCCAGGTATGTTAAGTGTCTGTTCTTAAGTATTCACATACTGAAATTTTTGGGGTTTCCTTTAGTTGCAGTATCCAATTAATGTGACTACACAGTCCTGAAACATTTGTCCATAACAGTATCACTGAGGAGGCTGTCAGCAACTAAAACTTCAACTTCAGCATTATAATTGATCTATGAAAAAAAAATCTGTGTGGCAGATACAAAGAAAGAATATAGAACTGAAACCAAATCTATGTGACAAGTTTCTGTGGCATAGTTTTTTGAAGAGTGGTATAAGAATACTTCTCATGTAGCTTTTCTTATACACATAGACATATATATGTATATATACATTCATCTAAGAAACTAAATGTGTGCAGAATATTTATGTGTACACACTGTTTTTCTTTCATACTAGCACATCACTGTAAAGTTTTACTAGCAAAGTCATCCAGCTATAGATTTGCTTTGATGAATGCCATTAAAGTACAGAACTGACTAACTTATATTAGAACACAGAGTATGGTTTAAGAATCATGAAAATCTAAATAAAACAATCCTGCTCTGCCATTCAGCAAAGGCTGAGTCTATTGATTTCACCAGTGCCTGCACCCCTTATTAAAGAGGCATTTATTTTTGGTTTAATCTTTTATCTATGCCAGTCTTTCATCCTTTGTATCAAAATCTGAAAAATAAAGAGAGAAAAGGTATAGACAACTTTGTTGATGCATGATACTAGATCTACCTCTCTCCAGGAAAAATGTGAAATGTTAATTTCATTTCACTGAACTTGCTTATTGGTGAATAAAACCAGCAACTATGCTGTGTCTCAATAGTGCAGTGGATGATTAACATTTAATCTAATCTCATTTTAAGTCATTCATATAGATTAGTTTCTATGAGATTCATTCACCTGCCCTTATGCTAGTCATTTTAAAAATAACTTGCTGCTTGTCACTCTGCTAACTAATGAATTCTCATTAGTTCTGTATTCCATTGAGAGTTATTCTGAAATGTAATCCGTTATGTGAAATATATGTTTCTGATTAAAAAGAAAATGCACATAAGAATATGAATTCTAAAATCATGGTGTTAGTTTTTAGAATCAAGCCTTGCAAAACTTCTTCTGCCACCAGTGAGTAGTCAGCTGGCTTTCCCGAGTTTCTTGTGCTCATCCTCCCACACCTCTTGCCAGGAAGCTGCCAACAGCTGGCTCAAGCATATTTCCTTTCTGTTAGGTGCCCTCTTTCCCCTCCATCACTTAGCCCTTGCTATAAGTAGCTCTGAACATATTTTGTCTGGGAATAAAGCTATACATCTTGAAGAAGCTCCAGGTGTTACAGACCCAGGAGAGCGTAGCTTCAAAAGACAAACTGTCCTGAGTTAGTGTCCGCACTAATCCTGCTTTTCTTTGAAAACAGACTCACTGAGACTTTTTATCCTCTAATTGCCTATGGCCTGAAATACAAAGAATTGAACAATTAGGACTGAATTGTAAATTGGGCAAGCAGTGAAAGACTGCTTGATAAACTGCCTGCAGAAAAGAAGAGGCAGCTAAACATTAAACTCTGATGTATTTTGGAAGCAACAGAAAAAAATAAGAGTTTGGTGGTTAATTTTTTTACCATTGCCATTGTTAGAAATAGGACATTGATCAAAAACCCAGCCATGTCTATATAAAAAATTACAGGCCCAAGTTTAGCTCAGGAATCACTAAATTTCCAGATGTCCAAGAAAGACAAAGAGAAGTTTCAGTGTCCCAAGTCTGGAAAGTTTCAAAATCTTGATTGAGTCCCAAGACACCAAAGGATTCTTGTAATTAAAAGAGTACTAAATTTACGATACTGATGCTGTTGACATTTGCTTTTCATATTATAATCAGAATAACCGATGATCTAGCCAGAAAGAAGACCTTCTATTTTTTAGCAAACTCTTTCTTCTAATCATTTAACTGATTCTCATTTTCCTCTGGAACAGTCCTAGGCTCCCCTTTTTTCATTATTTGGTTCATTCCATATTTCAGTCTCCCAAGTCAGATTTCTCATGCATTCTCATGCATACAGAGGTGGGCTGCAGCTGACCTAAAGTAATATGCATTTATTGAATTCAGCACAGGTATGCTATTGTGCATTAATTACAGGTCAGATTCCATGTTCAGAAGACAGGGAATATGCACTCATTCATGAAATTACCTTCAATGTATTCACATAAGTGCAACTGACTGGGATGTAAGTACCATTCTGAGCACATAGTGTAACCATCCCTATTTACTCTGATTTCCAAGGCCTGCACACTCTGGGTTTCACACTGGTCTAAGCTGAGACTCCTGTAGTAATCAGTTCTCTCCCTGCCCTTATAGCTTCATCTCTGATTATGTCATCTAAAATCTCTCATGTATGTAACCCACCTGGTTTATTTGACCCCTTCGTGAAGCTCATCAAGGGAAGAGAAAAGTAATCCAATAACAAAACAACTGAGAATCTTCCTACCAGCTCAGTGAGCGGAGCTCACTCATCAGATAGTGAGATGTGTTCTGGTGTTAACACAAGTAATGATAAAGGCATTTTAAATGATCTCTAAGGTCCCTTCCAGCTAAGGCCATTCTATGATTCTGTGATTTAGGGAGGGAACATAACAGTCATATTCTGAGCTTAGAATGCATCAACACATATTTTTTCCCTTTATTACACTATGTAAAGATTAGCTCAATATAACTGGGATGTCATTTGTGCAAATGCATTTCACATGATCATTGCAAGTTCTCAGTGATTAAATTTGCTTGTTCATCAGTTTAATGCTTCGTGTTTTCTACATGAAATCATGCTAATCTGCACCATCAAAATAGGGTGTCTTACCCATGTGATGTGAGCGAAGGCATACTGGTGGAGACAGAAATAGAGTAACAGTCTATACTGGGACACTTGCTTTCTTTAGATTTATCTTACTTCAGTTTTCTGGATTGTCTGTTTCAAAAATCCTGCCAGCTTCAAAAGTAATAGAAGCACCTTTGCTGCAGTCAAGGTATTATTGCACTATTAAGAGAGAGACACATGACCTTGAGAACAGGTTCTGATAACTTTCTACTGTTGTTAGCCCTTATGCTTATGCAAGTTATTTACTCTTTTTTTTGTTGATGTCACTACAATCGTCTTCACACCTTAATTATGTTGTATTTTCTTCTCATTTTTAATCAAGCTTCCTTTCCTTAAATTGTCCTGCAGGATATACACATATATGATACAAAAAAAAGACCCCTTGGTAAACCAAGAGTCCTGAAGTAGGCAGTATGGGAGCAGCCAAGACTGAAAATAAATTTGGGCTAGACTTTATGTTTTTCAAGCCAAAATTATGCTTAATCCCAGGTAATGGGGAATTTTGACCTACAGTCATGGCCTCATAAAGTGAGGAAGCCATCTTTTGCCTAAAATAAAAGATGGATAATATTGGAAATACAGAGACACAGCACAAAACAGTGTCAGAAAAAAATATGTTATGACAAAAACTTCTAAAGCTGCCAACAATATCTGAGTAGCCTCTCTGCTTGCTATACACACAGCAGTCAAACCTGCATTTGGAGAGGTTTTAACTTGCATTGGAAAAACATTCCTTAGCATGGTGAAAGTGTTGTGTTTGATAAATGCTCTTTTCATGTAAATTTTCACAGGAGAGTTACAGGACATGATTTCACTCTTTACTGTGGCTAACACCGAAACATGTCAAGACAAGAAAATAAGTGATAAAATGACTTTTTTTTTTAATGAAAAAAAGCAATGGACAGACTGGAATAAATGTTTTATAAAATATTTTTACAGACAAAGAATATAAATTGCTTTTGAGAATTTGAGCCTCATGGGTTGGTCTTGTTTTTGTTTCATGTGGGTTGATGTCCTGGATACACATTTACAGTAAATTAAGTTTAATCCTTATATTTGTTGTGCATTCAGGAGTTAAAGTAACTTGAAACATCACATAAAAAGTTCCAAGTATCCAAGTTCTGACCTCAGTTTTCTGATCAATCACACTGTATGTAAAACAGAGTCTGCTGAATCCATACCACATAAATTATACTTTTACAGACTAGGATATATAGCTTTTGTTTCTTGGCAAAGTGTCTGAAATACTATTTGAAATAACAGCTTCCTACAAATACATCTTAATTCATCAAAAAAAGATTAGTTCACTCAATGTAAAAATGAGAAATAGAAAAAAAAGTTGTTGGTGAATTATTTCATCATTTCTAACATTTATTTCAGGATTTTAAAAAGTAGCTTTGACATAAAAGATGAAAAATATACTTCCATAAATGGAAAAAAAAATACTTTCAGAGAAATATCTACTACTAGCTTTATGTTATGGATCATGTGCTTGAATGTTGGCTACTGGCCCCTGTAACACTGAGCTGGATGAAATCCCTCATTGAATCAGGACAAGTATTTTTATATTTTAGAAGATAAATTTGCTTCAGTTTTCTCAGCAGCTAGAAGGAGGAGTTCAAACAGTTACCTTTACTAAAAGTAGAGCTGAAAAAGATGTCTGTAATGAGTAAAATTGTATGAATAAGCAGTTGAAGACAATGCTCAGACTTGTTTTATTGTCAGAAACAATCAGAATCTAACTGCTGACACGTTCTTGTTATACAGCAAGGAGTGGTTACTATAGGTAAAGATATGCAATGAAAAGAGAGAGAAAACATCTTATATCTGTACTGGGGTAGGCCATATAATATCATCCTGAACTTGTAAATAACTGATGCTTCTGAGCTTGATGTTATTAGCCCAACCTTTGTATCAGCATGGCCCAGCAATGTTTTGTTTCTTAAGACTGCCAAAGGGAAGATAAGAATAATAAGGTTTTAAACTCATCAACATATCTGAAAGCTGTAACCCTGGTATCTGAACATGAAAATCTTAGTTCAGAATCTGCCAGTCAAGCAACCAACATCTTCAGAAAAAGGTCAGTATGAAATAAACCTTAAGTAACATAACAATCAACAGACAGAGTTTGCTATGAGTCCCATCACATTGCACTATCCTCTGTTCTCATTAGCTAGGGGTCCTTTGCAGTACACTCCGTCTTTAAATTAAACAACTCTCCTATGAAAAATGATTTTAAAGGGGTTCGTGAAAATGGAACAGATATTAAAGAATGCTATCATAAAAAGATTATTATCATGAAACCAGAGAACACACCTCCAGCAAATAAAAATATATTTAATTTGGAATTTTAACTGGGAGATTAGCATGGCATGTAGAAGATTTTGCAGAAGCTATTAGTTGAATGCATTGGATTTCAATTATCTAAAGGTGAAGTCATAATAAAAAAAAATACATATGTGTAGACTGCCATTTTGATATTTTTATGCTGTACAGGGAATTGGTAGATAGAAACATGTTAATTCATGCACTTAGGAGAAGTAAATTCTTGTTTTTTTCTGGTTTTGTGGCTGCTTGTCTAAGGAACTGGGGTGATCCATACTGTCCTAAAACTTTCCATTTACATATAAGAAACAAAAAGTAAAAATCACCTTTATTTTGGAAGTCATAATTGAGAATGCTTCAAATGTACAATTATTCTAGTGCTAACTTCTCACAATTCCTTACTCAATTTGATACATGAGTCCATATGAACAGTTTCCAAAAAGCCAAATATTAAGAATGAACCATTTTCTCACCTCATTCAATACAAAGTAAAGATGAGATTTTCTGTGCACAACCAAATTCATACAGAATTATGTAACAGAATCACACATGGCTCTTCATTAACTCCTTCTGACTTGACTGAGGATGAAGATCACATCTTAATCCTCACACTGACCTTGGTATTTGTGATGTTGCACCCAAAAGTGGGAACTTTTATGTAATTCATATTTAACTACTTTACACTGTGTACAAACTGAGTAAGTGGGTGGAAATGCAGAGGAAAGAGCACTTGAGAGTCTTTTGTGCCACTGCTGGGACAGTGGGAAAGTTGGCTGATAGATGAAAGCGCTGCTCTGGGTAAGTGCTGCTTAAACACAGTATCTCGGCCCCTCTTTAGTAATGCTGAGTTGTAGGTTTTGAAGGACTCTTGGTAAAACCCAAATCTGCAACACAGCAAGGTTTCCTTTGTTTCCCCATCAGTCTGTTCTCTCAGATAACCAAAGCAGTGACAATGTATTTTGAATTTATATGCCATGAACTCACTTTGCTCTTCCCCAACTTTCCCTTCCATTGCTGTGTCCCTCTTCTCCAGGACTGTTGGCAGTGCAAGTATGAGGTGAACTCTTTTAGGGAGCTGGACTGGAAACTTGGTCTAAAAATCTCACAAGATGTTTTCTAATTATTTTTTTTCCCCACTTGAACAAATTAAACAGTGACACGTCTTGCTCAAGGATTTTGATTTTCATGCATTGATTCTGCAAATAAATCAGAAGTTGGTAAATGCAAAATGCCTGTAGCTGTGGATGAGGAGAGAGAAGCGAGTGACTCAACTCAGATTGCCATAGGCTGCCTGCTCAACCTTTCCCGGATGTGGGACAGGACATGGTGAAAGGGAACAGCTGTTCCCTCAGGTAAGGAAATAACACTAATGTGCTAGTCAGTTGAGAAACAAGTTCACTTTAAATGTCTAACTGTCCTTCTTGACATTTATGAAAGTTGATTCTTTCGCCATAAGTCTCTTTTTTTTTTTCTGCCTACTGACAAAAACTAGTCTTTCTGTAAGGGGGAATGCTCCTTACGACTGGGAAGAAAGAAAAAGGCACTGTATTTCGGATAACTTATAATCTGAAAATCAGACAGTCTGCTGTCTGATAGAACTATCTATCTGATAGTTCCAACTTTCAGGCTTCTCTGTTGGTCCTGCCATTTCTCTTTTCTTAGTGGCAGCATGACCTTTTTGCTGAGGAATCTGGCTTTCCCCACACTGGTTTCTGTGACCTTTATGGGAGCCTCGGTAGACTGACTTAGAGGCATAATCAGCATACTTCACTTTTACACTTAGATATATAACAAAACATTTTTGTAGATCACAGCAATAAAAGGTAGAGCAATAAGTAAAACTAAGGATTATTTCTGAGTAGAAATTGTGAACAAAAATATATATGATAAAATCACAAAAGTTACATGCAACTGTTTAATCAATACAGGGATTAAACACATTTTTCTTTCCTTAATGGTTCCGAGTCTATTTGAATTTTCTGTATGATTACTAAGCATGCAATCATCTCCCATCTTCCTCACCTACTGCCAAGATTTGACAAGAACTTCCTTTTACCCTGAAACATATAAATTAATTTTCAGCCTTCCTTCCTTAGTAGGCCGTACTGAAAAGCACTGTAAATCTCTTTCCTGGTTCTCCAGAGACAAGTTAAATATAAGAAAAGGCTTTCTCCATTTTCCTTCTCTAGCTATGAATACTTTTAGTTTCATTTATTTATTATTACAAGTAAACTTTTACCTAGAAATGGTACAAAAATATTTCACAGGCACTAGAGAAATATCAATGATTATTCTAAATATAAAATAGTCTCAAAAATTCAAATGGATAGATGAAAGAAAACCTGGTAGAAATCCTTTGTTAATGTTAGATAGAGAAGCCAGGAGAGGACTGAAAAGGATATTGAAGATAGTTATGAAAACTCAGTGAAGACACTCACTCTGACTGTAAGACATTTGGTCAAAATGACAAACCCATTCATCCAGCTAAATATTCGGTTAAAGTAAAATTATGCCTGTAGCTCCTAAAAATAAGAATGTGTAGCTAAGAGTCCTTTTGTTTAAATATCCTTTGCATGTAGGAATTGTTCAGAACATTAGTGGTGTTGGAAGCAGAATATAAAATCTGAGGCTCTTGTAAGTACAGTCAGAACTGTGATTTAAACATTCTACAGACTTGTTTATAAAGATGTATGTGTACAGAAATGACCCAGTCATAAAATACTTCTAAGAAGAGTCTTTTTGGAAAAGTAAATAAGCTTGTAAACAAAATTTTAAAACTTCCAAATTTTCTTAAAACAATTCAGCAAAGGTCTACGTTTCAATTTTTCTTGCTTGTGAATGTCTTTCAAAATATGCCAAACTAGATGAAACAACAACAATCTAAATAGGGAATAAATGAAACATTCAGCTTAAGTTGAAATGAAAGGAACAAGTAGATCAATAAAAGTAGAAAAATTCTTAAACACACAGTACAGGAGAATATGAAAGGACATTAGTGAATCAAAAATAAAGAGGCTTATGAAATAAAAAATAAGCACAAATATAAATAGTATTTGCTACTAGGTGGGATTTTCAAAAGCAGGCTGCATGCAGGCTTTATTGTGCTTGCACTGAAGCTGGTAATAATACTCCTGAATTAACAGAGGACAGATCTAAGCCAACAATAAACACTTTCATGATCCCACCACTAACCATACACTAAACCATCAAATGATGAAAGAAAGCTCTCATATTTCATCAGATAGCAAACAACAATCTTACTGCATTATTCTCTGAGAACCTGATAAGGTCAGAGATTACTTCAAGTATATTTGATACATAAAGCACCAGTATTGAATATGTTCAACAACATCTGTCATGTATATCGTTAAAAACAACAGCCTGCAGGGTAATTGTCAAAACATTTTTGAGACTGCAAAGTCAAGCAATATGGCTAGGATGAACTTTAGCAGCAGCTGTCATGACAGACATGGGTGGCAAGGATTTTGTCATGAATTGCCGTCATAGAATAACAGGAAGACCAGAGCCTACCTAAGAGCTAGATTCCAGCTTCTCTTTAGGAGTTCCTAACACTGGTCAACTGTTTGGACAACAGCTGTCTAGAACACCACTCCTTTCACCAAAACGATTTTAAGGTTTCTGTGTTTCAAGTCATTTGTAGCAAGAGAGAAACCTAGTGTCCCCAAAACAGAAGATCCTGTTGGTCATTTGGATTTTGGCAAGTGAAGACCTAAACAGATTTCAAACCAATACCTTTATAACACAGACCCAACTCTATCTCTCTCAGCCTCCTTACTGCAGGTGTTCTGGTTTATATAAATCATGAACTATAAATGAAGTTGTAAAGAAGGAGGTGAATAGCGCACCCATATTCGAAAAATAAATTCACACATTTAGTTAAATTAAATTCATTTATGGAATATAAGCTCCTTCAAATTTAAAGGTTCGGTATCAGTGGAGGAAAAGATCAAGCTCAAGCACTAGCCCTTGACAAAAGAATGATAATCTGGATTATCATACACTCACCTCAATCAAGACGGGGGTTCTCTTTCTCGTCTGATTGTCCTCACTAGGGTACCTTAACCAAGCAGGGAGTCCCATTCTCGCTTGGTCAACCTTGCTAGGGGTCCCCTAGACCAAGGGGGAGACTTTACAACCTCATCAGGCCAACTGCCATGAGGTAACCCCAAAATGGCCACCTCAAGAACCCCGTTTTAAAGACTAGTCAATGATGACTGTGGTCAATCATAGCCGTCTCGGCTTTTTCTTGCGTGGTGGCCAACTTCCTGAGTGTAACTGAGTCCAGACCAGTCCACGTCCTGTTTCCAGGCTGAGACAAGTCCAGACTAGCCCAGGTCGCAGATTCCCTGAAATCTGCCTAGCAACAGCTCAGCTGGGGGGAGGAAACACCTGCCACAGAAGTAAGAAAAGATTCTATTTGAAAATGACTGGTTTTCACAGTATGTTTCCACAAAATGCCAGCCAATAATGAGAAGATACGAAATGATATGAGTAATGTATTGGAAATGACACTCTCTCTCCTGTTAACCAGTTCCCTTGGACAGATCCAAGGACAGATCTACCAAGTGTTGGTTGATGCGTATCAGCAGGCAAGAAACTAAAACCATGTGTTGGAAAGACCTACATGTTGAGTAATCAGATTGTGACCTTGATAAACTGGGAAAGTGAGATGACAAGACCCTCATGAAGTTGAGCAAAGGGAAGTGCAAAGTTCTTCACCTGGGCAGGAACAGCACCACACACCAGGATATGCTAGAGGCCACTCAGATGGAAAGTAGCTTTGCAGAAAAGGCCCTGAGGATCCGGGAGGACACCAAGTTGAACATGACCCAGCAATGTGCTCTTGCAGAAAAGATCACCAACGTCCTGGGCTTCATTAAGCAGAACACTTCTACTCACTTCTACTCTGCTCAGCCCTGGTGACTTCCGAGGTTGTACAAACGACATGAATATGCTGGATAGAGTCCAGCAAAGCACCATGAATGTGATTAATAGCATGGAGCATCTCCCCTATGAGAGGCTGAAATATCTTGAAGTGCTCAGCCTGGAGGAAAAGAGGATCAGGGGGACCTTTATATATTTTTTATATATATATGTATAAACCTGATGGAAGGATACGAAAAGGATGAAGCCAGGCTATTCTCAGTGGTGCCGAGTGACAGGGCAAGAAGCAACAGGGACAAACTGAAATATGGGCAAATCCATTTAAGTATAAGAATTTTCTTTTTCCTATGACACTGGCACAGGCTGCATGGAGAAGTTGTGCAGCCTCCACTCATAGGAATATTTGAAACCCAGTTGGATATGACCCCAAGCAGCCTGCTCTAGCTGACCCATCTTTGAGCAGTGGACTGGGCTAAATAATCACCTGAGTTGCCATCCAAACTCAACTCTTCTCTGATCCTGTGGTATTAGAATACCCGTGGAAGAAAATAAGGTTATCTTAAAAATACTTACTCTGATTTTCTCATTAGAAAGTGTACCTTGAAGTTGTTTAATATGGTCACTCTTCTGTTAAAAAACAGTAGAAACTTCTCATGAGTATTATTTCCTACTGTGGGATCTGAGTCAGGTCCTAAAGGATTAAACATATAGGAGAATTTTAGTGGAGGAAGATATTCTATCAGGAACATTCAATAGTAAGATCAAAAACAAGTGGAAAAGTATACATCTACAAATAAAAAAAATCTTACAGAAAGTAAATTAAAAGATAGAGCTATTCCTTAAAAAATAATAATAAAAAAATATTGGCCAGTCAATTAAATTATGAAGCAATTTTAAACCTGGAGTGCTAATTTACAGAATATATAGTTAGCATATGCATGTAATTGCTATGAGATATTATCTAATCCTGAGATTAATAGGATTAATAAAAATGAAAAGCATGAATATGCACAGCTATGGTAGATAGGATAGAGTATAATAGCAGTAAATTTCCCTTGTGTTAATAATCAAAATTAAGAAAGAAAATCAATCAGGTTCCAGTAAATTACATTCCAATTATTACACCGGAAGTTTTAAGTAGTGATTTTTTTTTTTCTGTTTTTGAAGCACCTGGTACTCACCTTGCTGTCACTGGTCTGGGATTTTTTCCAGAATAATCACAAGGCTCAAAAAATCTCCCACCGATAGTGTATCCTAAAGAAGGAAACTCTCATTTCCATTGTACACTTATATCAGATGACATCTGACCTTTCTGGATTCATACAACAAAGACGTAAAGATCCGATCCCCCGTTCTGGAAAATTGACTATAGTCCTGGGACTCTTTGTTATATTTTAATGTAATCACGGAAAAATTAATAGATGCAAGTTACTCCAATATGGATAATAGTTAAATAATATATCAATCTACCACTATTGGGAAGTTTGCCATTCAAAATAAAGATGGCACATTAACCATCTCTGAGGCAGTAACTTATTCTGTAACTTCAATTTAATACTATATCACAGGCAATTTTTCATCCCAAATAGTCAATGCACTGAAAATTATAAAATAATGGATTCTGAAAAATTATCATATAGAATGCAGTGGAACCATTACATGTGAATTGACATAACTTGTGATATATAAAAATCAAGATGAGAATTGCGTTTATGATAATAGAAAACAGTAGAAAAATAATGATGCTACTAGTTTCTTTAACATGAAAAGGTTGAGTATTTTCCAAAGAATGAATAACAGAGGGAGGAAAGACATATGTAGAAGGTGAAGAAGCACAAGAAGAGATAATCTACGGGAAAACATTCATAGGACTTTATATCAGTAAGCATCCATTTGCACAAGCTAAACATAACAGGAATGCAAACTATGTAGAATGAATGAGATCATTTTCAATATCAGGTCTGACCTTCCAGAGGGTATTTTCTGATATAAAAGATCAGTTTGCTGTCATTGTAGGTATTCCAACTACACATTTAATCTAAATTCAGTAAATAAAGTAATGGACGTCTACCTATTAAATTTATTTTCAGCCAGTAGAAACCTCAACCTCAACGTTTTTTAAAGGAATTTACAAAGACTCACCTAAAGCTCTCTGGAAATAAAAATCTTTTAAAATCTCTCTTTCAGAAATCACTTAATAACTTTTGGTTGTGGCTTAGAATTTTACCATAAATTATGAATGGTGATCATGATCTGCCTCTTGCTTAAACTTGGCAAGTTAAGGGATGTACCAGTTTTTGTGGACCTCGACCTCAACATACACTGGAGAGGTTTAGCTGTGTCTTTCAGTTATTTCTGATTCTTCAGTGCAAGCAGACAAGCATCATTAACATGCTTGGACTTTCAAGCCTATGAAAGTGATCAAATATACTGGAAATAATGTCAAAACCAATCAGAGGTATTTTTATTCAGCTATAGCTCACAGACTGAAAGACAAAGCGTAGAAGACCATCTCTCTGCACCAAAAATAATTTATCACCTTTTCCACAACCAGCAAATCAATGAGAAAACATAATGCAGAGGCAAGGAAGAGAGCATGAGCTCAGTGGCTCTCCCAGGGGCCACTCAGTGGATATGAAAAAATCCAACAAAATCAAAGCCAAACAAAACAAACCCAAAAGCCCTATAAAATTAAAAACAAATGAAATTACACTGGTATGCAAAGAAACGGACAAAAAATTGCCAAATCCACTCCAACCCCCCCACACCAAATCACCATCTTTTCAGTCCTTTATTCTATCCCAGACTGTTCGTCTAAGAGGAACAGAACTGCCAGCAAAATACTTTTCACTTCATGTAACTTCATTTAAAATGCAGTTCAAGTGAAGACTGCTCTGATGTTAGCTGCCAGAGTGGCAAGCGAAGTGGTGGGTGAAGCTAGATAAGCACTCTTGTCTCCAAACCATTCCATCACATTTTAGAGGATGCTCATTAGTAAATCAAGACCCTGTCCCATGAAAAACCTGCTCAGTTAATGCAATTTAAACCAAATGAGGATTGAAGTGACTTTACTGATTTATTAATGAAGTATAATTAACTGAGGATCAATATTAGCAATACGACAGATAAACCACAGTACTACTGCAAATGTTAATAAGGAATTAATTTTCTAAATATTATCTTTTAATCCAAATAAGTCTTAATCCTTTCTTTTATCCCCAAAACAGCACTCCTTCAGAGTCCATGGTTGGTGCAGACCAGCTTCACCTGGAAATGTGTGACACCCTGCTCACATCCCCTGTTCTGGCACGAGTGAGTGCACCTGCTGCCTCCCATCCTCCCAGAGGTGGGTGACGCCATGCCCCCAAGGTACAAGTCTCTGAATGCCCCCTTGATGGCTGAGGGCAGCTGGAGGCAACAATGTTGTGTTTCCAGGCCCATGAATAGTCCCTGGTGCCAATGGGACACATCTGGTAGGGAGACACCAGTGCCATTGCTGCCCTGTTTCCCTCTTCTATCTGCTACAAACCTTGTGTTTCACTTGTATATCTAGATAACTTTTTTCCCCAGAGGTCTCTTAGTTGAGCAGTTACTGTTTAATCAGACTGATAGCTGTCCTCCTTTTTACTGAGATCAGTTTGAACAAATGCTTGCTCAGACAGTTTGGGCATCTCGCTACATGTATGTTCTTGTCTTGCTGGCTGCTGTTATTCTGAACTCTTTGCCAAGGTTGGGCCCATGAAGTGCTCATAACACATCAAGCTATTAACCATCAAAATATATCATGAAGATCAGAAGCGGCAACAGGACAGAGCTGTTATGCATCTATAATTTCTCGCTATTGTCATATTTGCACAAATAAATTCCATGTCTGCAGTTACAGTAAGGAAGTAGCAAATCTTGTTACCAAAATATAACATCTGCTTTTTTTCTGTCTTGCTATGACTTATGGTTCTTGAACATATATCAGTATTTATGGATGCCCCTTACATTCTGAAAGCAAGTGAGCAGTTAAATTTTTATTAAATGGATGTTTTCTGTCATTTTATAAATACTTTGCTCTGAGGGAGAACTGAAATACCATTTTTTTGAACAGAAAAAAGTATGACACAGATTCAGAAAATATTTACAGCTGTACTGAAATCCTAAAAGTAAAAAAAAAGACTACATAATACAAGTAAAAACTTTGAGGCTACAGAAAAAATGGAGCAGTTACAATGCCACTACAGAGAAATGAAAAGTATAACAAGTTCACTTATTATCCAGGCAAAATTGACAATACCTTTTATACAGGCTCTAGTGGAGAATCAGTAAACACTGACACTCTACGCTTTGTTAACAGCGGTATATATTTGTTTTGCTTCTGCAAAATCCTAAAACATCTGAATTAAAGACAGCTTGATGCATGTGAAACCTTGTGTAAAGAAAAAAAAAATCCATTAAAAGCAAATCACTGTTTTTTGGGATGGTTTGGTTTTAATGACAAAAAGCAATTTTTGCTTCACTACTCAGAATGTCTAAGTTTTTACCCTCTTAGCTCAGAAACTACTGGACTTTGAAAGCAAAAACGGAAGAATGTGACAGCCTAAAACAAATGTAGTGACACTGTTGATTCACTTACTTGATAAACTGAGTAATCACAATTACATATGTGCATGAGAATAAAATATACCTGTACCTTTTAGTACGTGCATGGTTAAACAAAGTAGCCTTATAAATTTAAACTGTAGTTACATGTGCATGGTAAGTGAGCAATCTAATAAATCTTACAATGGAGAGAATCAAATGAATAAACAGTTACTGCTGGATAATTTTGCACTTACACCATTTTATAGCCTGAAAGATTATTCTGCATTCTCCTCTAGTGTTAAGATTCTTTTTCCGCCAGCTTCATACACATTTCATTAAACTAATGTGTATTCCCACAAAACAAACTAACAAACCAAATGAACCAATCACACAGAATCCCCAAGTTATAATTGCTGATATATTATTCTTAAAAATATTTTTTTAAAAATTTAAATGTTGTCTTTATGCTTTTGACATATTTACAATTGCAGTATGCTTATGTCTGCCAGTCTTCCACCTGTTGGATTTCACTCTATTTTTTGTCTCACAAAACGTAAAAAGATATTGGTGTATTTATGAATTTTAAACATACATGAGATATTCAAACCATTCCCATATATATTTAATACACTAAATTTCTTTTGTTCATCATGTAGGCGTTAGGACAGATTGCAGGGAAATGTGGCAGATAGATCCATCTGAGCACACTATGCAATTTCCAAGAGCATATATTTCATAGATGACTGATGATAGCCAATTGCCTCTCATGTATTTTGCCAAGCTGTCAGAAAAACAGAAGAAAGCATCCACAGAGCTGTTCTGCTATATTAACTGGGAGACAGTTGTGGGAGTGAATGGGGACTCTCCTTGTCACCCTTCTAATCAATGCAGCAAGCATCGGGAAAGGTTATATACTGTAACTTTCCTTTCAGCATTTACCTAAAAAAAAATTGTTAACATCTGTTGGGCTCGCTTAGAATTTTCCAGTATCTGCTTCTTATCAGTGAAACTCTGTATCTCCAGAGTATATGCCTACCTACAGAGGAAGACCATAATCATAGAATCATAGAATGGGCTAGGCTGGAAGGGACCTTAGAGATCATCTAGTCCAACCTCCCTGTCATGGGCAGGGACACCACCTCTCAACTAGACCTGGCAACACATGGGGACCGAACAAGAATCAAACCCACGACCTCGGTGTTGTCGTTGTTAGCACTGTGCTCAAACCACTGAGCTAACCGGCCCCCTAATCCCAGGACTCAGGATAAAGTGATAGGGGCTGATGTAATTGCCATGCCACTCTCTATGACATTTGAAAAGTCATGGCAGTCAGGTGAAGTCCCTGGGGACTGGAAGGAGGGAAACATTACACCCATTTTTAAAAAGGGTAGAAAGGAGGACACCTGGAACTTCTGATCTGTCAGCCTCACCTCTGTGCCTGGAAAGATTCTCCTAGAAGCTCTGTTAAACCACAGGGAGGACAGAGATGTGAGTCAAGACAGCCAGCATGGCTTTAGCAAGGCCATGTCCTGCCTGGCCAACCTAGTGGCTTTCTAAAATGGAGTGACTACATCAATGGATGAGGGAAGAGTAATAACTGTCATCTATCTAGACCCCTGCAAGGCCTTTGACACAGTTCTTCACAACATCCTTCTCTCTAAGTTGGAGACTTACAGATTTGATGGGTGGACTGTCTGGTGGATAAGGAATTAGCTGGATGGTTGCATCCAGAGGGTGGTGATCAATGGCTCTATGTCCAGATGGAAATGGGTGTCCCTCAGGAAACAGTACTGGGACAACTACTGCTTAGTATCTTCCTCCAAGATACATACAGTGGGATCGAGTGCACCCTCAACAGCTTTGCAGATGACATCAAGATGAGCCATGCAGCTGATGTGCAAAAGGGACTCCATGTCATTGGGACAAGCTGGAGAAGTGAGACCATGTGAATCTCATGCAAATCACAAGGCCAAGCACAAGGTCCTGCACGTGGGTCTGGGCAATTCTCATCATCAATAGAGGTTGGGGAATGATGTGCTAGAGAGCAACCCTGAGGAAAAGGACTTGGGGGTACTGGTGGAAGAAAATCTGGACATGAGCCAGCAATGAACTGTTGCATCACAGGAGGCCAATCACATCCTGGATTGCATCAAAAGAAGTATAGCCAGCAGATTGAGAGAGGCGATTCTGCCCCTCTGCTCTGTTCTGGTGAGACCTCACCTGGAGCACTGTGCCCATCTGTGGAGCCCTCAACACAAGAAGGACAGGGATCTGTTAGAACAGGTCCAGAGGAGGGCTGCAAAAATAATCAACGGGCTGGAGCACCTCTCCTACAAGGACAGGCTGAGAGACTTGGGACTGTTCAGTCTGGAGAAGAGAAGGCTCCAAGGAGACCTTATAGCAGCCTTCCAGTACCTGAAGGGGGCCTACAAGAAAGCTGAGCAGGGACTGTTTACAAGGGTTTGTTGCAATAGGACAAGGGGCAATGGTTTTAAACTAGAGCAGGGTAGATTAAATTAGATATTAGAACGAAATTCTTTACAATGAGGGTGGTGAGACACTGGCACAGGTTGCCCAGAGACGTGGTGGAGGCCCCATCCCTGGGTGCATTCTAAGTCAGGCTGGACAGAGCTCTGAGCAATCTGATCTAGTTGAAGATATCCATGATCAATACATGGGGGTTGGATGAGATGACCTTTAAAAGTCCCTTCCAATCCAACACATTCTATGATTCTATGGGAATCTAGTCCACACTCAACTAATATGTTTCAGCATAACACTTCCAGATGAATATTTTACCGGTGTTAAATTGGCTAGCAGACATACAGAGACAGACAAAGATATTAAAGTAGGTAGCTTAACATCAACTTGGAGAGTTTTTAAAATCCCCGAGATCAAAGTGGAAGAGATGCATGAGAAAAAGAGTCTGATTATGGGTTGTCAGCATGGTTCTAGAAAGGATCATGATCGCACCTGACTAATTTGTTGAAATCCTTTGAAATGATTACCACCAAGGCAGACAAGGTGACACAGTGGTCTCTCATGCCTAGCTTCTCAGTCAAAGCTCTGCAGCCACATCAAAGGAGTTCTGTTAAACAATGTATTTATTTCAGAATCGAAGACAGATATATACAAGGCCAGCAGAGAAGTTGAATGCCAGGAAAAAATGCAAAAAACATTTGCAGATATTGTGTTAGTACCTCACACCATGGTTAGTCCTGAGATTTAAGAGACTTTCACTACCACCATTCCAATCCATGGTCTCCACTGACTGCTCCTTGAGAAGCAGACTGCAGCTTTGCTCCATATCTCACCTCAGATGGTCAAAGGCTCTAGGCAACTAAGTCCTGCTGACCCTTTCACCCTCCAAAAGGTGACTTATTGCAGATTCACCTCTGCGAATAGAAGATAAGTTGTTTTAGATAGGATACATGTCACTGTATTTGGTATAAATATCACAGTGCTGGCAGGGGGTGGGGAGAGGGAAGCGAGTGCCAGCAAATTGAACCCTGGAGAACAATTTCAAGAACGCCCAAACTCTGATGGAGCGTGTTCAGTGGAAAGTATAACTTCCCATGACAGAACTTAACATTAGCAATGAGACTTAGCAAGTAATGCCTGAGGTGGCCAGGTAGAGCCCCTATCTTATTCAAGAATAGATGAATAGTGTTAAACACAACAGAAAACTAATTCCCTTTGCCCAATGCCCCTGGCCAAAACTCCATAAATTGACACTAAGAAGGCCTGGATAATACGATAACGTATGACCAATTAGGGAGCAATGTCCTTAGTCTCTAAGATTGTAGTATAATAATATGATTCTAAGTTAAATATTAACTGTTGAGTTTTCCCCAAAACATTCAAACAAAAAATGATAAATATAGAAATATTAAACTAGTTTAGAAATAGATGAAATATGAAATTAGTTCATGCCCACCTTGGACGACAGTAAATCTGTCAAAGTTTAAGGCTAGGCTAGCCATTAAACTTTGAAAGACACACTCTGTGATCCCTCCATCACCCTCCTAGGGAAGAATAACATGGGAGCCAGGGAGAGAGACTTTAAGGTTGGGAAAAAAACCTCAAACCAGTTTAATGAAAAAAACCAAACAACTAACAGTAACAACAAAAATGTCAAATTATGTACAGGTATATCTAAGTATGCAATATATTCAATGATACAAAAGAACTTGCTAACCAGGAACTCATGCCCTGTGGATGACAATTCGCTCCTGAGCAGGAAAGTCCCAGACTGGGCTCCGTAGAAGACAGGAGCCCAGAGGCCCAATAACAGCCCAAACCAAACAAACAAAAAAAACCAAAAAAAAACCCCAAACCCACAAACCTAGGAAAGTAAGCCTTGAAGCAGTTGCATCACTCCTACCAGGAGAGGGATAGGAAGACAACTTGTCGTAATGAACAGTGCTCCTCTGCATCAGGAAAATAGGAAGTAGAAACACCAGTAGCACACAGACAAATAACAAACAGCCAACATTAACCTTTCATAGTATAGCAGATACTAAACACCCCAGGTCTCTTCTAAAGGGCTCTTATATACGGAGCACTCTGGGAAGGAACACTGTGATTGGTCCATTTGAGTCACCTGACCCATCTCCTTCTCTCTATAGGCACACCTGCCCCTTTTTGTCTCTTTGCTATGTGTGCCAAGAGCTCTAAAAAATTGTTTTCTTTCTGCTTTTCTAAAAAACCCATTTTTAATAAAGGACAGAGTAATATTAAAAGAAAAAGGGTCAATGACATGACAGCATACGAAGTGCTCTATGAAGGAGCTGCCACTACCCATGGAGGGGCTGAGGAGAGTGGAGGACTCACAGTGGAGACACATGAGAAGAAAAAACAAGCATGAAGGAAGGAACAGTAACAGAATAAGGAACAATTTGCAGCAGGAGACAGCGCTGTTCCCTGATCTCAACCCTTTGCCCCAAGTGTCACCTCACCCCTGGGACTGAGAGGAACAAGGTGGGAGGAGAGGAGTGAAGTGAAGGTGAGCTGGGGGAAGGAGAAAAAAGAAGGAAGGTGTTTTCTTTAAATGTTTGTGTTCTTTGCTTCCCAGTACCAAAATCACTGATTAAATGTTTTAAATTAGGTTAAATTCCCCAGATTCATGTGGAGTTGAGTCTGCTTTGCTTGTGACAGTAATTGCTATGTGATTTCCCTGCTTTTATTTTGACCCATGGGTTCTCTCACTCTTTTTCTTCCCCACATTGCTGTGGGGCGGGGGAAGATTGAAAGAGTTGCTGTGTGGGTGCTTGGCTGATAGCTGGGGCCAAACTACCACACTAACCAGCTTCAGATAACTAAAACTGTCCTCATCCAGTTAAACAGACTTCTTCCATAAGAATAGCTACTCAGAGACCGATTCATCCCACTTAAAATAATGATCAGGGAAATAGCCTCAACATTTTAAGAAGGTTCTGATTTATAGCTCTTTCCTTTCCAAGGCAATGATCTAGCTGGCTTGTTATGATGTGTTTTGTGAAAACACAGGTTTCATAATCTGTTGCCTAATAATAACTCTCTTCTTGGAGTAGAAAGACTAGTCTCTCAAAACTTTGTGTTTAATATTTAATAAATCAAGCTTAGTCCTGAAATGTGTCCAAGACTGGCAGTTTGGAGTAAGCAGAAAAACAGACCTAGAAGTGCATGCTAAAATTAAATGCATTGGTAAGATCTTGGCGTCAAAGTATGCATGGATTTGTAGATTATCCTCTTCAGTGGGCATGAATCCCATTTTAGATACCTGCATACTTTATACATGAGGATGTATGAACTTCATCTCACAGCAAGAGTGTGTCTTGTTGCTCATGGAAATTGAAGGATTGGGGGTTATCATATGGAATAAACCGCTGAAATTCTGTACCTCATTGTCAGTATCTTCAAATGAGCCATGTGTCTAAAATCACACTACATTTGATGTGGTCAATGGAGTCCATAGGGATAAACAGAAGAACAACAAATGCGTATCTACAGTAGAGTGAATAGTTTTCCATACTCTTTTTCCTGTATTGACCAGATATTCACTGATGGTGAGAGGAGATTAGGCACCAAGAACTTGATTCAGGTGTCTAAAAATAGGCAGCATACGCTGTCTTGTGATGTTCATTTCTCCATAGAGATGGTAGACACAGGTTTTTTGGGACTCATGCCTACCCTCTTTAAAAGCAGGAAGTAGACACCAGCAGGCTATTGTATTATCTCAAATGGGGGTAGATACCTGTGTTTGGCCATCTTAATTGAACTCTTAGTTGACATGGAAACAAGCAAAGGAGTCTTTGCCAGGTACTGGATCCTACGGTATACACCTATAACCATAATCAAGAATGGACATGTTAAAACAAATGCCCATGAAGGAAAAGACTGCATAATCATGCAATCATGTTGTACTGTGTAGAAAAACATGCAATGTACCAGCCACATGATTCGGGAGGTGAATTTCTGTTTGAGTCTGTCCTGGTAAATCCGCATCTAGTCATAACAGTATATTCATTAATACGGAGTCACTTGACTTAGAAAATTTAGCCTATATCTTTTAGAGGATTTAAGAACTTATTTCTTCATCGGCTATTTTTAATTCAACTGTTGTTTTAGCTTTGAGTATGTGCAACGGAAAGTAAGAAGCAGGTATATATGATATTAAGCAAAGGCTGAAAATGTTTGCACTGCTTTTTGAGGGAGTGCTGCAAGGGAGATAGCAACTGAATATTCCATTAATATTTGAAAAGCTATTGTGCTGTGCATACAGTTTCCAAGATAACAATGAGATAAATATGCAAGGAAAGCTGTTTGTACTTCTGATATGAAGCAGTGTTACTATAGATCCCAACCTGAGAGCATCTGAAAAGCAGGCCCAGGGGAAAGCTACAGGCAGCTAGCTGATGCAAGACTGTCAAAAATCAAGGACTTTCAGGACATTTTCTTAAATGAAAAAGAGACAGAAAATTGCAAATTTACTTCTTTGAAGCACTTCTGTTTCATCTGTGATGATTATGAGGGTGTTTTGCTTTGCCTCAAGATTTCTCTGAACTTAAAATAGCACAGACTAAATTCTTCTTCTCCTGTTTAGACCTGAAGTTCTTATTTTCCTTACAGTAAATGGACAACAATTTGGGAGGATATGCAGAAAATAAATTATCATATTTTATTTTTAAAGGCTATGTCAGTTCAAATTTTTTAAAAAAAGACTACTTTTTCTGATGGTCATTTGCTTGCAAAGAGTGAAAAATACTGTTGTTGGAATGTTTTCAGCTGTGATTTTGGAGGCACTGTGAGCATCTCTCTTAGAACAGCTTAGATTGCTCACTGTGCATCAAGGGAAATTCATAGCACAGACAAGTGTGAATCTGGGTCATGTTTCCTCAGCTAAGCCTCTCGCATGTCTGAAGTCAAATCCCTATTTTCAAGTTGAATATAAAGAAGAGAGTTATCTTGAGACTGTTCTTCGCTTAGTCATTAGCAGAGGCTGAATGGCCAGGTTAATTCTCACTACTAAAATTACATCACGTCATTTCCCCTAGCAGGCTCTTTCCGTAAACACGTAGCAGGGAGCTGAATAGGATGCAAAGGCAGGATATCAGAGATTCAACTGTGCAACTCAAGAATTGTGGAATTCTTGTTTGGAAAGGTGGGTTTCTTGTGTTGTGGGTGGGGTTTTTTTGTTTTGTTTTGTTTTGTTTTTTGTCCCTAGCATAACTTTCTTTTAGAGGAGCTGTGTAGGATTTCTGTTAAGTTTCTCCACCTCTCCTACTTTTTCCATTCTTTTTCCTTCTTGAACTGTCCTTGTCAACTGTAAAACATGAGGTCCTAGATAATTATTTTCCCTTGTCCTGCCTGGTAATAGGTGTTATTCTGATTCATCTCCTTAGCACTCATCCTTAGCAAAGAAATGATGTAAAAAGATGTTTCCTAGTTTTGTACCATTACAACTGCCCGTTTGCAGTAGCAAGTAGACCAATGGAAACAAGACAGAAGACCATAGCTCGTCTTAATAAATGTTCTTTCTTTTGGAAATTTTTGTTACCTTAATTCAGAGACATTTTTGTGTATTTTCACCATTTCACTTTCTTAAAGATTTCTGACTCTTTTCCTTATGCCTACATTTTAAAGATCTTATTTTTAAAAGTAGTAATTTCATGCGCAAATACAAAAACTTATCCTTTCTAATGACGTTCTATTGTCTTCTTTAAGTAAATTTACTAGATATATTTATAAAGTTCAGAATTCAGGCAGAAACATTATCCTGTTCTTATGTGTGAAAGCTTGTATTAATCCATATCTTACTACTTTTAAGTGTGTGTTCTTACACAGACATAAAATATTCAATATTCTGATAAGTCAGTACTTGTATAAAATATAGTGAGTTTAACATCTTGTCCTAGATTTTAAGAAATGGTCTTTTTGTGTATTAAACTTTGCATATACAAATAATTGAGCTTGAATTTCTGCATGCATAATTCATAACAGGTGCAAATATTCTTCGGGTGATTAGATAACAGCTAATATTTGTGCTCACATTCACTTTAGGCACATCAATTCAGGTCAATGATTTGTGAGCACAAAATTGCCTCAAACTGTGAAGGCAGGAAGACACATGCAAATCAGGCCTTGATTTTGCTGACTGATAGAGCTAGATTTATTCCTGCAAGGTATTGAGAACCTCTAAGAAATTCTGAGAATCAGATATTGCTCCTGTGATAGTTAGGACTGCAGACTGATCAGCACCTGGCAGGATTGGAAACAATGATACCCCCAAAACATCCTTTGTGAACAGACTAGCTTTCAGACGACAACCCAGAAAGCATATGTTTAACTTAAAGGGCAAGTGAAGTGTCATTGTAATGAATGGACTCACTTATGTGCTTTAAATTAACCACATATTTAAGTGCCTTGGTAAATCATGACAGTTTATTAAGAGGTTTGTAATGGGGGAACAAGGCCATTAACATCAAAAAGGCACAGGACATTCAGGAGAACTTAGAAGAAATTAACTATCACACACATGCTGCAGAGCATTAAAGCTTTGTATGGATGCTTTAATTCAGATGTAGAGTGGTCTTGGGCCACTTTATCTTAATCCTCCCTGAGCAAGTGAGGAAAGGTCACTCTACTTCTGAATGAAAGAAGTCACAGACTGGTTTAAAATGCTTTAATTTTGTTTTATCTTTTCAAAGTAGAAGCAATAGGATACATTTAGGACGAAAGAGCTATTTGTAAGAAAATTACGGTTCATTGACTGCAAAATATTTCATATGGGTACTCTCAGGCTCTGACAGGAGACTCAGCTGCACACACCAGCCTCTGTCACCCTAACGTGCTGAACCAAGGGCTGAAGGTCCCAGGAGCCACAATTCCAGCTGAAGATCAGCTCACCCAACTATAAAAGAAAGAACAGAGAGACAGAAACTGTGGCTGAGCCCAGCATTATCGGAGTTTCATGAACCCTGCAGCAGAGCACAAACTGAGCTGAACTCCAGGAGCATTTACTTGCAAAAGATCCAAAATAAAATAAAATAAAATGAAACACCGCTTCTTAAACTGTTCTATTCCTCACCATTCTTACAGACTAATTTTAAAAGACCATTTTAGAGACAGTTTGTTTGCTCAGAGAATTGGAAGCTGGAGATTGGTAGCAATAAGGTATTATTGAGTTTGTTTTCTTGTTTTTCCAAACTGAGGTCTATATATCTCAGTTCTATCTATAATAGTTTATTATATATAATTATATATGTATATACATGTTAGTTACCTATTATATATATAATTCACTTGTCTATAATATAAGGAAGATTACTACAAAGAGTGATAACATAGAAGAAATTTTAAGTGTAATCGGTATAGGATTAGTTTCTCTGATTGGATTTTCAGCAATTTGCCACAGATCAAAAGAAACTTTCTTAATGAATAATAACCTTTAATACGGCCAGTATACCATAAAAGCAAATTAGGATAAAATCTCTGGATCAGGAACTTAATTAAAAGTGTTGTAGTTGATTATTGTGGAAGGATGTTGAATTAGGAGAACGTTGTAATGTCCCTCGTACTAATGACGGGTTCTCATACCTGAAGCGAGTGTCTCCTAGAGAATATAAAGGAAGGTTCTGCAAAGAGGGAGAGAACTGACATCTGTGCTCTGACAGTAGTTAGGGATTCAGTGTGCTGCTTTGGCGCATAGTACTGACTTTGCAGCCCATAAGGTTTTATTCCTTCACAGGCACCTAACTGGAGAGCCCCAGTGTTACTATGTTATTGCGCATTATATCCGAGTTTACATTCCTACTGTTAGGCAGAATTCATTGTGCTTAGTTAGCATATAGCACTTTTTGTTTGTTACTGCTGACTTTTTTCTTGCTGGTGTATTATTATAAATAAAGAAGTAATCTGATATTGCTGTAAATAAAACATAATTCATTTTGCCAAACTGCATAGAACTCCCTCCTATGCTTCAGTATGTGTGAAAGAAAATAGACAGGGCCTCTAAGAGTCAGAGATCTGAACAACATAGTACAAGGCTTCTGTCTAGAGTAGAAGGATCCATAGAACCTCTTTAAAAAGCACAGTGGAAGAAAGCTAAGCCTTCCATTATTAATACAGTCTCAGCTAGAAAAAGTCTTAGTGTTCAGCATATTAAAATATTCAGTTTTTCTTAAATGGATGTCTGTGGAGATTTTTGATTCTAATGACTATCTTTACATTTACTTATGAATAGCTGCAAGGAACGCTTTTGTAATGCAATTTACTTACCAAGACAGCTATTTGTAAAGGAGCCATTAATTGTTTCTGAAAACTGTATCTTTGAAGATATCTTGGCACAGGAACATGGATTCTTACATACCAGATATCTTGCCTCAATGTCTGGCTCACCTGCCCCACTGACACATCCTAATTCAGATATTTCAGCTGAGTGAATGGCAAATTAGATTTTAATACTTGGATGCATACGTGTGGATTTAATTTTTTTCTTACCATTTCTGAATTTGGCATATTTCTCTTAGACTGGAAATAGACTGAATTGCTTTACTAAATTTTAATTATGATTTCTAAGCTATGTAAAACAGAAGTGGTGTGATCTTCGTAAAGCGCTATACCGCAAAGAGTACCAGTGAGTCCTATACGAGTGCATGGAGTTTATCAGGATGATTAAAACATAATCTCCACTCAAAAGAGCCTTTTAAGGCCTTCTTGTGCTGCTAGAGTTGGACAAAGCAGTTTTGAATTACTTCATTCGGTTGCTGCGGAGGTCACTACAACAGAGGAGAGTTCTCAGCGGGTGCATCTAGCCTTAGCTGCTTAGAGGAAGTTTCAAAGGCGGATGGAGGTTGAGAGGGAGAAAAATGAAATCAACATATTGTGGTAACTGTGATGTAGGAGATACTCACTGCTTCCAAAAATAAATTATGGAAGTCCTGGAACTTTTGGCTTTAATTCTTGGAAATGAAAGTTTTGGTTATGTGATAATGTACTATAAGCAGCTGTGGTATCTTTTCATTATCTGTGTAAAATTCATACGTGCTTTTTTAGAGAGAGCTGTGTCTATTTTGGTGTGGCAAATGATTTGGCACTGTTTCCACTCACTTCTAAAGCAGAACTTCTCATAGAGGATAGTTTAGGGGAATCTTGTTTTTGTGTGTGTGTGTGTGTGTGTGTGTTGCTAGCAAAATACATACAGTGTATATAGATATTATTTCACAATAATATCCCTTAACTGATCATTTTAATTTGATATCTCATTTTGCCTTGTGTCTCAGAGGTGTACCTAGCTGATTTCAAGGCACTCAATAGCCTCTGAAATGGAGTGGAGAGAGAGTATATACATGGAGAACTTCTGTCAAACCACAAAATCATACAATGTGATTAATCTAATGTATGTTAACTGCAAAAATTATTTTGATGGATCTTAGCAATAAGATACACGACCAGGAACCTGTGATTCCTGTTGTGTTTTTTTTTAATGGTGTGTTGTTATTCTGATATATATTATATTTTATTGTAGTTGCTTAACCTGTTTATTATTAGTACCCTTACCAGGGTAGTGTAAGATACTGATTCACCTACAAAGAGTATAGTAAAGCAAATGAAAAGAAATCCACTCCTATCAGACACTGGCAGAAAATACATCCTACAGGGGAAAAAATACTCAGACCAAACCATTATCATTAAAGAATGGCATTATACCATGTATTATGTGCACGAGCTGAAAGAGAACTCAGTGAGATGAATGTATTTTCCCTGGAAAGTTTTACTTCTATTGGATTTGGAGTTTCTAATGGCAAAAATGATTGACTAATACCAAACTGTGAATTTCATCTGACCCTCAGTTTAATTTCTCATGTAGCTAGTCTAGGATACCTCTAGAGTTCTTTGTTGTGTGTGAGATGGGAAAGGACCAGAATTCAAATAAATTGAAAGGAGCATCTCACCTGAACCAAAATGCTGAAACCACTACATATTTTAATTTCTCCGGTAACTGGAAGCATTTTCTTTGCCTTCAGAATGGCAAAGGCTTGGTTTTTGAAGCTGCTGACCTAATGCTACAATAGTATGGGTTTCCCTATTTACTTTTTTCTATCAGCTGCCTCAATAATTTGGACCTAGTCACTTCAAGTCTTTACGCTTTCAACTCTCTACTTTTTTGAATGGGTTTGATATTGACCTACTTTGTATAAAGTGCTATCTTTCTCTATAGAAATTACTGTGTGTTTTTTTTGTTTGTTTTTTGTTTAGCAACAGAATGGTCCATTATCACCAAAGCAGTAAGGAAGTCTGAGAATGCAGTTATAGACACCTGCTTTTCCTAAATTGTATTTGTTCCTGATGAATTCAGTACTAAAGCACCAACTGGCAAATAGCTAAGGAACAGTTCAGCTGCCATGCAAGTGTATCAAATATGGCAGAATTTTCTCACTAAACAGCATTGTCACACAGCATAAACAGATGCATGATTTCAAGCGGACTCAGAGAGCCTAAGATGGCAGGAGCAATACATTTAATTTGGACAGCTCGTCAATAAGGCAACTATTGTAATCATGACCAATTTTGATACCTCTTTTAGAGCAAACATCGCATTATCATTTGTAGATTTCGATTTGATTCCATTGAAGACACTGGTAACCTTATCACAGGTTTAATGGATCTTTTATTAATTAAGCTTATAATCACATGTTAGAAATCAAAGTCTCAATTCAACAGCTCTTCATTTTATGAGTAACTCATAAGGGTAAACACATTAATGCCAATGTCATTACTCCATATATAAGAACTCTGGATAATATTATTAAAGTGTCTAAAACTAGTTAAAAAATTAATTCCCACTGTCAAGGTGAGATATCTCAACAGAACATCTCATTAGGGTTTAATCTCCTTGTCTTAATGTTTAAATGCATTTCAAAATTCTCTCCATCTGCAGGAGTAAGACTTACAAGAGTACAATTCAGTATCAACAGTCTGGTCATGTATTTTTAGATACTCATATGAACATGTGATCCTTTTGTTTTCATAGGTGTTTTCAGAAAGTAAGATGTTATTTTCATTATGCATATGGATAAGCCTTGGAATTCAATCTGATGACCCTCTACAAAGCCTTGAGAATGCCTCTGCCTGCACTCTCTTCTGCAAGGATGTCAGAGTGTGAATTAAATGTTCTAATTTGTTTTAATAGCTGTAAAAGGATGAATGGAAGTAGACTTTGTACTAGTTTTATGACTAATGTGGGAAAGTAGCCAAAAAGAGTTCTGAAAGGTTAGAATGACTTTGGTAGTGTTGGTGCCTAATCATTGCATGGAATATTAATGTGACAGAGAGGTGCTTTGTAAAGTCCTTTTTTAAAAGGAGGTAGTGACTCACTACAAGGAAAAGGTACTTCAAAGTCTCGGTCTAAACAATTTCACTGTTTATAATTTCTTGCATTGCATTCCGGGGGCAATGATTACATTTAATTGTAAAATTTTGCAAACAGCAGCTTTATAGATATTTTCAAGATATGTTACCAGTGTGCATAAACACTAAAATGTGATTGAGCTAATTTTGATTTTGATTCAATTTGACACATTGGGAGCCTTGTCTCAACATGTATTACTGTGTAATTATTTAACCAGTGTCAGCTGATCCAAAAGACAATTTTATACCTGCTCTAAAACCTTGACTATGCAACACAACTTAGACACTGGCACAATTATTTCATTTTGGTTTTAGTGACAAATTAAAACTGACAAAGGAGAGAGAAAATTAACAAACTTTGAAATGGAAGCATGTACAGTCTAATGGATTAATCTCTAAATTCACCTGCCATCATTCTCTTTCTGTAATAATCCTGGGGAAAAAGAACTAATGAAGTAAGATGAACACGGAAGATTTTTATAGGACTCAAACACAATGGCATATTTAAGATTCTACCATTTTTTCCAATGTTAGGTGCATTTTAACTACAAGTATTTACTTGAGTTAAAATGCAGTCTATAAGGACTTACACCACTCATGGGTTTTTAAAGGTTAATTGCTTGAAGAATTACAGAGAGTATTAAACAAAATCACTGACCTATGTTACAAGCTATAGGTTGCATTAGCTAATGTGAGAAAGAATAATTTGTTTAGATATCATCAATGCTGGTTTTAAAATTCATAGACATAAAAAATGAGGTACAGTGTGTCTATAATGACAGTGAGTTTAATTATTAGCATAAACATCCTTATCAATGAAATTTTGTGTGGACAGTGTCACTTCAGGTCCCTGCTTTTCTTGGGAAATTTCAAACTCCAGATCGAATTCTTACTTGTTTCTGTGGTCACAGATGCATGTATTTCTCTCCTATGTTTGTCTTGCTTCCTCTTTTAATTTACATAATGAGTTCCATACTCTACTAAAACACTTGATTTTGCTACTTATTTGTTTGGATATTTTGCTTCTCTGTTTGCCTTTTATCTCAGTCTTTCACTTTCATCATACTCTAGTGGTACTAGTTTTAAAGTCAATTACCTTTACTTCAGAACCCTTTACATAGAGATTCAATTTTTTTTTTCCTTGAGAAAATGAAGAGTGGTTAGCAAGGTGAATGCCAAGGTTCCTTATTTTCTAATTTGCTTTTGGAAGTGATGTGTATAATTCCCTCATAATCCCAGTTCTCTGGACTTAAAAGCAGCATCAAGAAGTAGTACTTGGTTCTACAGTGCTCAGTCAGAGGCTTTTTTCCTTTTTCATAGAATCATAGACTACTTCGAGTTGGAAGGGAGTTTAAAGATAATTTAGTTCCAAACCCTCTGCCATGGACAGGGACACCTTTCAATAGACCTGAAGCCTCATCCAACCTGGCCTTGAACACTTCCAGAGATGAGGCATCCACGGAATCCCTGGACAACCTGTTCCAAATAGTTTAATTTTCTTCTGGAGAATGTGCCGCTTCGCTAGATAAGCACACTCAAATAGATTGCAGGTATATTATTGGTTTTCTAAAAGATTTGGAAAAAAATACTTATTGAGCAATGAAGGAGTAACAAAGAGGATAAGCTCTAAAACAGAAAGGGAAACAGTAGGATAAAGTAAGGAGCTATGTGCTGCCCAACAAATTTCAACTAGCTGATAAGTGTTGAATGCTGCTAAATTTCCACGAAATGAACAGTGCAGACTTGCACATGCCTTAGCCAAATTATAATTTTGCATGTAGACCTAAGTGTGTATGTCAGCATGAACATAGTTACACTTTAATATCACAGTATTACTGTATAGTGGCATCCAGCAAGTTGATTTGCTTGCCATCAGTGTATCATATTTTAAAGTAATTTTACTGGTGTCCCTGAAGTTAACTTGCACTTTTCCTTATATTATAGTTGGCTATTTTTTTTTGTTTGTTGGTTTGTTTAAGCAGTAGATTCATTCGTTAGAAAACACACACCCCCCCATCCCATTTTATAATTCTAAAGGCCATTACTTTGGGGATGTTTTGTTTTGTTTATTTCAATTCTTGAATAACCTAACTATCTGATACAAATTTCATTGTCTAGTAATGGTCATCTAGAATGACAGTACTCTGCCTTACAGCAAGCTGCACGTTTTAATTACATATCAGTCTGGCAATTCAAGTCATGAACAACAAAAATAAATCACAGTGCTGCTTAGGCAAGACATTGTCATTTCATTGTAATAAATATGTGTTTGTTATCATTGCGCTGGAAATAAAAAAGCGATAACTACATTGAGAGTAATGAGCAGTCAAGGTAATCTGAACTTGTTCGTGTATGAGGGGTGTGTGGTTGGATCAGAAGGCACAGTAAGTTCAAAGCTGTCAGTACTGTACGTTGGTCATAATTATGTGAGAAGTTTTTAGGATATCTCAGATTTGATATTTCTTTTGCTGGTTCAGGTGGCACATTATCCACCTAATACACTTAAGACACAGTGACAGACCAAGATTCCTTTCAAAAAGCTGCTCCTGAAGGATAAAAAGAAGTTATCTATTAGCTGCACTATTGAAACAATTTGTCTAGGTCTTGGTCTAGAAATCTTAAAACCTATGGCTTTTGTATCTCAAGAGAGCACTTCATTGGGATGTAACTAGATTCCCTACCATACATTAGAATCTTAAACCACAACAATGTAATATACAAAAGTTTCTTTCCAGATGTGTTGTACATGGATATCCATTTTGCATGGATATTCCATTTAGAGACTTTTTCATCTGCCTTATGAACTCAAATGCCTGTTTTCATCATTTCATGAAGGAAATATTCTTGTTCTTTATAAAACTTCACACCAAAAGAAAGAAAAACCTTGCAATATTTGAGAAGGCCTTAATCATATCTTCTTTGGCTCATTGTTCCTAATGTTCTTCTCAGTTATGCAAGGCTTGGATGACTAAAATATTTAAGGCATTTAAGGCTGTAAAAATCCCAGAATAATTAATCACAATCAGGTTCATATGATAAGAAAAATAACCCTCATTTTCTCTTGCTTTCTAATGTATTACCAGTGGCCCTTTTGTTCCTCAGTGTCCTCCTCAGACTCTAGTGACAATTTTTACCTGTGTTTTTCAAAGTAACTGGATCTGCATTACAATGACTTGACTTCCTGAATAACATATGTCATAAAATATTATCAACTGATTTCTCTGTCATGCCTTTTAAAAGCACTGATATTGATTTGAACTACAAATCCAACGCATGTTCTCACTGATCCTCATGTGTACACATACGTATCAATGACTAGTTACTTACACACCAGAATTGCCCATTTTCATTTTAGTTCCCTGTTCAGACAAACTTTACACTCACTGGCAGCTCATTTCATTCTTTCCTTGTAAATAACAGGAGTCAATTGTAGTATTCACCACTGTCTTTTTTACTCATAGTTTCCCACTTTCCAAAATTTACTGCCTCACCATCTTTGCTTATCAACTTTGTTTCAGATTCTGTGCTCTTCTATCTCCTGATCTTTGCTCCTCATTGTTTTCGAAGCATAAACACTTTTCTTTCTTGTCATCTTAGAAGAAACGCTGTGAACATAGCTACATGAGACAGGTTGCTGTTTCAGTTTCTAATGGCACAGTAGCTTGGAGCAGCTATCGAAGGGAACATTTGTTCAGATTAGGAACTCTGAACTGAATAAAGCTCAGAATGTTTGGAAATATAGAGGCCGGAGTTGTTCAGATTTCTCCTAAGCAAAAACTGCCGTGTTTTAAACAGCTGGATTTGTTTATAGTTCTTAAGTTTCTGGAACCTGCAGGTTTGTTTGAGGGTTTGGTGGTTTTTTTGTTGTTTTGTATTTTTTTAAATGTCTTTGCTTTAAAATTATCCAGTAAAAGTGTCAAAAGATTCATGTAAGGGGAAGATAGTAGCTTCAGGAACAACTGAAGGCAACGGGGAAACGTATCCTCCTTTCTCAATGGCAGAGGGGACTTGGGGTGTTCAGTCTGAAGTATATTTCCAGAGTCCTAGTAGACTGACACTGGAGAGATCATGTCCGGGAGGTTTCTAGTTGTTAATTTTCTGACTCAGATCCATACCCTGAATGCTACCCTTTTGGAAAGCACAAAACTTTCTTGATAGAACACTCTCTGCCTACGCAAAACCTCGGGCAGATTGTGTCTGTGACTCATGAGGTACAGGAGCAGGAAAGGTTAATGACAGGCAGCAGTAAGCAGAAAGCTAATAAAAGATTTTCTTTATTTCTTTTTTTTTCCTCTTTTTCTGTAACTGCAGTAGAAATCAAATCAGTGTCCACTCATAATTTAATGAATATCAAGTGCAAAAATCTTTTCACTAAACTGAATGATAAAAGCTTATAGATGGGTCAGACAGGACAGCTGTATGAGAATCTCTCTACACTAAAGAAAAGCTATCCGGAGGTATTGTAAAATGAGGGTATTGTTATACAACAGAACACAGTTTCATGCTGGAAATATCTGAAGGTTTTTTGTGAATGAGCTGATAGGCAGAACAGTATTTTCAGTGAATGAAAAGGTACCCACTGTTTACCTAGCTGCTTGTTGTGTTTTGCATTTCGAGGCTGCTCAGCCTCATTCAACCATCTAGAAAGAATTTGGATACTTAGCCCAGGTCTCTAAATTAACCAGGTTCCCAAGTTTCAGGTGTTATAGTACACAGCATTTCAGTTTTGAGGTAATTTTGTGAATTTTGCTTACTGTATTTTCTGTCAAATTGTGTAAGAGTCAGTGGCCTCTCCAGGAACCAGATATTCATCATTCTGGCTTCAGTTTTGAATCTGCTAGATCACAATTGTAGAATAGTTTGCATAGTGGAACAATTTATTTAGTGTTTTGAATAGAAGTGGTTAACAAAAATATGGCACCTGTAATGAAAGTCCACATAAGCTGAAAGAAAACTTATGCTGCTTAAAGGAAATACACAAACTAGGCTTAAGCCACCCAAATTCTGGTGGATGCAGCTTCTCTGAAGCTATCCAAAGAGCAAATCTAATTGAAAAAAACAGTATAAACACCCACTTGAGCACATGTTGATCTTCTGCGTGTGAAAGACAGTAGCAGCTGCCACCAGATCGGGGAGGATGCATCAACCTATCTTTTCATTTGGTTTCAAGAAGTTAATGTAAGCTTGCATTTATAAGTTTGAAGAGTCAGTTTCTTAGACTATCCAAATGAAGTCTGTTGCAGGTAGTTTGCATTTCTTTTAAGATTAATATGATGGAGAGACATGGGAAATCCATTTAGAATAATTAAACTGTTTGGAAGTTTTATTTCACTGTCTGAACTCCAGACATGATTCTGTGTTATTGCAGCGTATGGTTATTACTTCTTACTCTGTCTAACATCTACATGAAAATGAGATTAAACTTTTACTGTTTGTGATGTATTTGTAGACTGCAATAATTTTCATCTTTCATTTCCACCTCTACCCTTTCTATTTTTTTAGAATTCTTTAACAAGATGGTCTTCACAGACCATGTTTTCCAAATCTAATTATTGTCCAATCTATTTTCCAATCTAATTATTGTCATTGCTTTTTCCTAAACTCTTCCTATATGGTCCATATTATTTGATAAATTTTCTATCTGGGAAGTATTTTTTGCCTTATTAACCTTTACAGATCTATTTATGGCACTTGATATCTGCATTCAGGAATAATACAGAGTGCTTTGGAGGGTTAATTGGTCATGTTTAGTGAGTGTCAAAGTTTAAGGCTTGGCCAGCCACTGAACTTTGAAAGGTGCTCTCTGTGATCCCCGCACCCTCCCAGGGGAAGATAATAGGGGAACCAGAGAGAGAGACTTCGAGGTTGGGAAAAAAACTTGAACCAGCTTAATGAAAAAGATAATAATGCAATAACAATGAACTATATACAAATACATACAAGTACGTGATATATATTCCAAGACACAAATGACCAAAAAAACCCCCAAAAAAACAGAAAAGGAGAGCTTGGAGTGGCTGCGCTGCTCTCATCCAGAGAGGCAGGGGAAGGTGACCTGTCTTGATAAATAGTTCTCCTCTGCAGCACAGCAACAGGAGGTGAGACACCATCAGCATAGGGAGAGATGACAAACAGCTGATGGCAACCCTTCTAGCACAACAGGCACTAAAAACCCCAGGGCTCATCTTAGGGGCCCTTATATACTAGACGCATGGGAAGAAATACTGTGATTGGTCCATTTGTGTCACCTGACCCATCCTCTCCTCCCCATAGGCACAGCTTCCCCTCCTCCCACATTGTGGTTACTGTTTGCTCCAGGCAGCCCCAGAAAACTTCTATCCTGGTGCTCCAGGACAGTGAGAGATGGAAATCCTGTACCATGTAATTGTTTCAAAACATGCTGGGTGTATAGATACACCTTACTACAACTTTGTATTTAAAAGGTGGAAATCTATAATAGAGACATACACAAGAACAATGAGATTCAGTGCCACATCACTGTATTGGTGGATCGAAATTATTCTGATGCAGCTTCTTAGGCATGTGTCATATGTCTGATATTCAGATAAAGACATTATGGGTTTTTGACTAAATCCTGTCATCTTCTCCAATTAATATCAACCTATGCTGCAATCATCAGTTCTATTTTGCAGTATGTTAATTATGACATTTCTATTTCCATTTCTTAAATTGTTTTACAATTGTATAATATATATAATATATATAATATA